>NC_137604.1:38510870-38535870 GCF_963280865.1 Gymnoscopelus braueri
ACTCATGCAAATCTCGTACTTTTATTTTTTTTTGCATTGTACAATGCTAAAAGAAATAGTGCCATTTTTATACAGTTAGTATTTTATTATTTTATGTTATTGGGGGTCTTTATTTTTATTTTTATTTTACAATTTTTGTGGGGACCAAACATCCCTGCAAGCAAAGTTGAAGCAGGAGAAATCACAAGCATGCTAATAGAAACAACACCATTTCTCACCCTGTAAAGTTAGCATGGTGAAATAAAAGCCATTGTTATGCATTAATAAAAAGAGGAAAAAAAGGTTTTAAAAGGTTTGAGATAATACAAATACAAATGGGAGGTTGGAAGGTTAGGGGTAGGTGTGAAATCAAATGTTCTCCAATCACTCCCCCAGCCCAAGCCATCTCCCATCAGTCTACCTTAATTAATGATCACACAGAAACCCATTTACCACGCACTGTCAAGGAAATGCTGCATCATGAGCTGCAACACTGCAGATGAGCCAGTTTAAATCATCACAGTCTTCCATGAACCTGGGGAACTCCAGATACTTGATGGAAGCTGCAGTACCATTGTCAGACTTTTCTCAAATTGGCGCATTGTGTTCATTTAACTCTGGATCCTGAGTGTTAATTACAGTCTATTTAACACTCAGTATTTGACTGTGCGGGGCAACAACAGGTGGAGACACATGTTGGTGAAGAGCCAGAGGGAGACACAATGAGACAAAAAGTGACACCTGAACTCCATGAACCCCTTCTTTTTTTTTATCCAATGATTATTTACTCAAAATGTAGGCCTACCTTCTGTAAATAATCTAATAAAGATAACACATACATTTTGTTACTCTATGACCCTGTAAGAATATAGGAAGAGGAGAGGCTGGATGCTGAAAATAGACAGCTTTTGGTTCTGTTACGTTTGTAGTTGGCAAAACTATCCAAAACATTGTTGGTTTCTATGCCGTGTAAAACAAGTGAAGAGTGGAAGCCTGCAGTGGTTAATCCTACAAAATAAAAAGGCTTTAGCATGGATGTTCTGCAAGCAGGTCATAGTGGAATGGAGACCAAAACAGCTCCAGTCACAATATGCGTTGGTTGTAGATAGAACAAACAGACAGCAAAACCTCAAAGTGTAGAAAAAAGGTTCTCTGTCAGACTTGGCACCTTGGCAGCCATCCAATGCGGTGATTGTTGCTGGCTCCAGCCCATTTAGTGTTGAAAACAGTTTTACAAGCCACTAACACGACTGTAAATGCAGTGGGGCTGACGAGTCCCTCGTGACAGGCACTCAAGCTCCCAGAGAACACATTGAAAGCATTTGGGTTGCGTCCCTGAGAGATTCCCTCCTGGTTGGGGATGGAGTTATAGGGGTAACTACTCCAAGAACTGCCTCCCTTAAGTCAAAGGATCTGGAGACATCTTTTGGATGGTTGATATTATGTTTTATCATGACAAATGGTTTAATGCGCTAGTAGGTGGAGCTGGTCCAATAAGTACAGTACATTTACAGTACATGTGGTTTTCTACTATGCACTTCTTTCTGTGTATTTAGGAACCACAATATTTGAGTCCTCGAAACAAGGAAGAGTGTACTTTTCACATTCTTCCTCCATTTCCTGTTAAAAACAATTGCCACCTATGCTTTAGTTTAACTAATATCCCCAGCAGTGATTGCTCTTGGAAGGCCTCCATAGGTTTCACTGCCCAGGCGCTGGTGTGCCACGCATTAACTCTGATCCCAAAACAAACGGCCGACCCACAGCAACACAAGTAAACAAGGGGGAAAGGAAATGAGAAGATTATGTGTTGGATATTGTAGAGGCTTAATCTCCTGCACGACAGGAGCCAGGCGTTTCACATCAGCATCAACTACTGAAACCTGAAACTGAACTGTGACATTTCATTGTGTTAATGATTTTTCTAACTTTCAAAATTACATCCTGAAAGGTGTGCTTCCTGTAAGGAATTAGAGCAGTAAATAAATTAGGAGGAAACTTTTTTTCCCTGTAGATCGACTTGGCTTGGTTGATAGTGAGTCTGTCCTGTAACAGAAACATTGTAGGTATGACCGCACACAACAGCAACCTGTACCTCCAAAATATACTTTTAGAAAGAATCCCTGCTGGACACTCTAGATGAGTGTCAGCTTGATGCCTATACAGGAGTATACATCTTACCGTACGTTGTGGTGACATACTGACATCATTCCTTACCCCATAGCTACTGTATAATCTAGATGTCATCAGGTCAAAACCCTGTGTACGTGCAGGTAATGATTGTCATGATTTATGACCTTTATCTGCTTGACCCAGTACACAGTAACACATGTGGTGACACTTAAGCACACTGATATCCGTGATATGATGACCATCAACTACTTTATCAGAGCGACTGATGTCTGTGCACAATGATACAAGATGCATGTTCTATTCCTATCCATTCTGTTCTTGTCCTTGGTTTCATATTTTCTGATCACGTCATGTGTCCACTGTCCAATACTGTATATAGTCTCTATGTGTGTATTAAACTTGAGAGCTTGCCGTGTGATACTGCCTGGTGTCCTCTTGTTCTCTGCGCACGCGACTCAGCTGAAACATCACCCACCACCCTTAGTTAGAGGGAGACTCTTAGGTACCATGCACATGGTTGGTCAACCGAAATCACAACAATGATTATTGTTGAATAGTGACTCTATTGAACATCTGAGTATTGTAGGTGACAGATACACAGAATGGGACCTGGTAGTCTACATGTGAATGTGACGCTCATGCTTTTACTTTACAATCTTCTGATAGGCTTAAGATCCCCAAATCTTTACTTTGTAGGCCTATGTCCTATTCAAGTAAATAGTTTTGACTGTTTTCATTTAAGTAACAACACAAATGTACTAATTTAAAATGTACACCAAATGGTTAAATTTCCTTGAAAAGCCATCGAGTTAAAGGTGTGAAAAAACAGTAAAAGAAAGTGACACCATATGCACACTGCTATCATGTTGCTTTGCACAGAAGCATAAGAATATTCTTGTGTGGGAGTTGATGAAACCTTGCAGGCATTCTGTTTGTTGCATATATTTTAAGCAAGCCTAAATTATACTTTTATGCGTTTATGGTGCTCACTGTTCACTGCTTTATTTTTAGTTTCATGTCAATCACGCCATTTTCATTATTTAGGATAGTATGTTAGATAAGGTTCCTGCAAAACGAGGACTTGAAGACAGGCAATCATCCAGCTGTGTCAGACCCCATAAAAGCGTCCACTCTAATCTTGCTGATAAGACAAACAGGTTCTGAGACAGAGTGATGTCATTGCATAATATGTACAGTATGTCAATAGTGATAAGAAAATTAAAAATGTGTATTACTTCTCTGTTATTACCCCAGGGCGGTGAAGTCAAGAGGTAGGTCCCAAACAGAATAAAGTACTGTATTTTCTCAGGTCTGACTAACAAAAAAAAGAAGAAAAAATAAAGAAACAGTAGCACAGTAGTTGTGTTTTTGTGACTGCAATATTCTCAATATGACTGTGTACACTGGTCCATCTGCTTAAATCAAGGATGTGGGTAGGCTGGAGTGTTGTTTGCATACTGCAATCTCACACACTGGAGGCTCTGATATGTTATTATTGTGTCTTGTGGTGTTTGATTGCTTATTGAATGAGGTCTGTTTTTAATTCTATCATAGTGAAAGCAAAGAAAATCTCAAAAACAGCAGAATTTCTAATAATAATAATAATAATATCTCAAATGTATATATTTCTAAGTACCCAAAGATACGTTACATGCATGGGGGGAGGAAAACACTGCAAATTTAAAAAGAAAACTGTAAAAAAAGCCTATGACTATAGAGTAAAATCGATAAAAAAATGTGGAACTGTAAAGCAGGGGGGGGGGTGCAGTTAGCTGGGGAAAGCCATATTGAAGAGGTGGGTTTTTGAGAGTGGTTTTGAAGGATTGGAGGTCGGGGGCTTCTTTGATAATATCGGGGAGCGCATTCCACAGGGATGGGGCAGCAACAGAAAAAGCCCTATCGCCCCAGGTACGGTACTTGGCCTTGGGGACCTCCAGGAGGTTGCCGTTACCGGACCTGAGGGAGCGGGAGGGGACATGACGTTGTTATTTCTATTATACATTTTCACTATGATAATGCATGACTCTGCTGTTTTTTTTTTAAGGATACAAACAGGCTGGGGTCTACTGCACCACCTCTGTACCTCCCCATATCACCATAGATAGAGTCAAGACAACACTGTTATTAGAAATAAGCCACAGAATTCCATTCAGCCATCAGTAGTCAATTCCCTACAGGCAACAGCCTATGTTGTGTATTGTAAAATCTCCATAGGGAGAAGTAGTGATTCTGAATCATTGTAATTTCATGGACCCCCAGTTTTATATACAATAGGCTACGGACCCCCATGTGATACCATTTTGATCACCGGGACCCCAATCTACACTGTAGTATCATTTGTGTTAATTTAACTCAGAGAGTGTACAAAACGTGTACACTCTCAGAGTTACAGACACTATTTGGTTCCTAACTATCATTTGGCTGGGAACCCCCTGGATCCCCCTCAAGGACCCCTGGGGGTTCCTAGAGCCTGGACCCCACTTTGAGAACCCCTGATCTACATCGCCATGGCCATTGCAACATGCAGAGACCTCAAACTGTAACTGAACGATTGATCGCAGGGTTGTATCTAAAAGTGTCCCGTTGCCTGCTCACTGCATATACATGTTCATCTAAGCATCCTGAAAAGTGTAAAAACTGAGTTCCAGTAAATTACAGTAACACTCATAGATTTTACAGTGTGACTTTACGTTGCCCTGGATAAGAGCTTGAACATTGTCTAAAATGTTAAATGTGTGATTAATTATGAAAAGGGAAACCAGGAATAACGACTGTGTGGTCATGCATGGGCGACTTAAGACAGAATGAGCACAGGAGATGAAGACTCCTGATACTACAGTAAAGTTGCCCGGTTTCATTTGTAGCTGAATTTGGTTTGAGTCATGGCTTTGTTCTACTCTGGGTACACAAACTTTGCTTACAATTTTCATAACTGTTTAGACTATTTACATATTGTATGTACCATGTACTGTATATCTATTGTCACACATGCACCCACGTGTGTACTTGAGTGTGCACGCACGCACACACGCGCACACACACACACACACACACACACACACACACACACACACACACACACACACACACACACACACACACACACACACACACACACACACACACCACACGCTGTGCTGTGCTGTGCTGTGCTGTGCTGTGCTGTGCTGTGCTGTGCTGTGCTGTGCTGTGCTGTGCTGTGCTGTGCTGTGCTGTGCTGTGCTGTGCTGAGGTGCTGTGCTGAGTTGTTGTACTGTGCTGTGCAGTGTTGTACTCTGTTTTGAAGTGTGATGCCATACTGTACTGTACTGTATTGTGTTGTGTTGTTGTGCCATGTAGTACTTTATTGTGATGTTTTGAAAACTCTCATTGTTTGGTTACATGATTTGCATGGTTAACATACCAACATTTTCTTTGAAAAAATGGTTTACTGGCATTTACCAAGTATTTTAGATCACTTGTACTTTTTGAGGTTTTGCCATGTTTGTGCTACGCTTGAATACACTTGATGTTTCTGCAATTAACAGTGATTTGTGGCCGCCCTGAGATTGGGAGGCCTGGGTTCAATCCCAAGCGGAGTTGTGCCAAAGACTATAAAATGGTACCCAATGCCTTCCTGCTTGGCACTCAGCATCAAGGGCTGGATTGTGGGTAAGTCCCTGTGATGTGCTAGCGTCATGCGTCCAGGGGGTGTCCTTGTACATCATGGCTGGGGGATGTACTTGTACATCAAGCTGCCTCACACTACAGAAACAGAAGACACTGATAGGCTTCTGACCTATGGGCCACATGGCTCTGCAAGGCTACCTGTGGTACCCCCTGTGGGTGTAAATGAAATCTGTTGAGGCCCCTCAAAGTGACATTAAAAGTTGGGGCAGATCAGCGTTAGTGCTTTTTTTTTTAACTTATAAAATAGGCCCCTCCCACAAACATTGGAAGCCAATCAAAGCCAACCTAGAGACTCCAGAGATTAGGTAGGTAGGTTTGAATCAAATATGCAAAACGTGTTTTGAAGCAAATGCAATGGCCGAAAATCTACTCACAAACGGCCATTTCTAGAGAGAATCGGACAAACAGGCATGGCCTATATAGATAATTGTGTCATGATCCAAGGAATCCAGGACAAACTTTTGATGATTGTACAACTTATGGTTCAAGAGGTATAGGCCAAAAGGTAAAGTACCCTGTCATAGCGCCACCAGGAGGCCGATTTGAAAAAATGGGAGATGGCGTGTGTCTTCCTTGGAGTGTCTTCCTTGGAGTGTGCATGCAATGTTTTACACCAATTGAGCTAGTGGTGTCTGAGATTAGCCACGCACAGACAGACGGATGCACAGACAGACACACAGACACACGGATGGGGTGAAAACTTGAACTCTAATCTCCGCCTCTCGGACTGTTGGCCTGGTGGAGATAATGAAAGTTGTATCTCAATGAGTTTCTGTGAGGCTCTTTGCTTCAAAATTGGATGTCGGAAGTTCCTGGTTGGAATTTCCCACCTCCAACCTTTGTGTGTTACAGGCCTACAGTATGTTCAGTAGTACAGCTCTGACATCATGTTTTGTGTTTTTTATCCAACCCTTCCCCACTCTGCAGCTAATGTTACACCCACTTTAAACAATTAGGCCTACTATGACTTTTTTTTTAAATTAAATTCAACTAGTAAATTCAAAGTCAAATACCTAACGATAGCTGTTTGGCAAAAGGTTACAACTATTATGCAACACCTTTGTGCGAAGGAATATAAATCAAGCTGCATGCAGGCTGCATATCATTTTAAAGTAGTCTTCAGCTGATAAAACGTCTTTAAAAAGTAAAATAACAGTTCACAATTTTGTCTGCCATGTTGCTGTGATGTTAGCAACTGCATTGTCATCATGATGTCAGAGATGTCAGGGTTGAGTTATTAATGGTAATGGGTCATGCCAGTAGCTGATCGTATAGTGCATATGGACCACCACATGATGCTACAGTAATCCCCAGTTCTATTCCAGCCCATCTCCACCCCCACCTTCTTGTCTGTACACTCAGAATCTAAAAAACTAAAAAGGTAAAGTTGGAATTCTGACTTAAACAGCCATTCCATTGCATTATTTATTTTGGGAAGTTGAAAATGATGACTTGACTGGAACACAGCATCAGTCTTAGGCCAACAGAAATAGCCATCTGCAGCCTACAGAATCAGCTTCACGTTAATTGTGCCTATGCCGCAGCACAGCCACGCCAATAACGACGATAAAGCACCCCCTCTTCTTGTGTGTTACTGTCTGATTGCTTAAATGTCACACAGAATTCTTGATTTGGTTAGGCCTATATTATATCCAACTTGTTTTGACATACTTGCATTCCTAAACTTAAAGAGTAGATCAATGTTAAGTTATACATGTGCAATAATAATGCAGCAACAACTAACATTTCCGAATGGAATATGACTCCGGATTCTTTGCTTGTGAGAAAACATTTCCTGAAGCCAAACGCAAGTTTTGCATGACATCGAGTCCACAGGAAATGAACACAAAATGCAACCACTGATAGTTGTTGCCCTGCCAGGCCACCATTGCTTGCTTAAAATGTTTTAAAAATACACTATGTGTGTGTGTGTGTGTGTGTGTGTGTGTGTGTGTGTGTGTGTGTGTGTGTGCGCGTGTGTGTGTGTGTGTGTGTGTGTGTCACACACACACACACACACACACACACACACACACACACACACACACACACACACACACACACACACACACACACACACACACACACACACACACACACACACACACACACACACACACACACACACACACACACAAAACAACAACAACAAACAACAACACACTACTCGTGAATATGCAGAGGAACCCTTTGCTTTGACTCATCACACGCTCTCAACGTGACTTCCTCCACGATCCAAAACACACTTTTCTGGCAACCCAAACAACAGCCAAGTTCAATATTGAGACACGCCTTAGATGCCTCTTTGCCAATCACCGTGTAGTTGTCTTTGTGTCGAACCAATGAGCTCTGAGGGGGCGGGGTCACACGCTCTGTTGCTAGGGTATGGCAGTGAAGCTTCTACTCAGGATTGCCATGTCCGCTTATTATAAGCGACTTTGGGATTCTTTTTCTGTATAGTAAATATTGGTGGTTAAAGTATAGCTGCTTATTTGGGCTTGCTTCCAAATTTTGTAATTATCATTTAAACCAGTGTTTCTCAAATATTTTCATGTCATGCATCCCCAAATTAATATGTAGATTATTTGTGTCGGAATGTTTCAAAAAATATTCCACATTTTAATTCAAGATCTGATAAATAGCAGATTTACAAGCTTGTAGAAATGCATAGAGGTTTACAAAGTGCTCATGTGGCCTCTATAGTTACTTATTATGGGCTTGGTTGCATAGACCAGGGTTACTTACTTCTCTCGCAAAATCTGGCAACACTACTTCTATACCTCATTACTCTGGCGTCCTGGCCAATGAGAAGAGACCTCAGTGTCACTCGGCCCAACCATAGGCTGAAAGCAGCACTGACAGCCCCGCCCATGGGCGTCTGTCATTGGTCAGCAGAGCCATCACTCACTCCCTGAGTTTTAGTTATGCGCTGTTGATATGACTTCTAGTTTTGGTGGAGTGAGTCCTCAAGACTCACAACTGATTATAGACGCTCATATCAACCTATATACCGGTTCTAGTTTTCAATTCCATCACTGCAATAATCTTTTATTTTTTTATGTCACTTTCTGTAAATAGATTGCTTTTTCTACTCTTTTTGTAACCAGACGAGAAGATATGGAACTTAACTCTCTTTTAATTCTGCTGGAGGCTGCAGAATACTTGGAAAGAAGAGACAGAGGTATTTTTCATGCCAAACTGTCAAGTTGACAGGACATGCTGTTGGATATTTTTTAATAGCGATTATCAATTTAGTAAGGGGTAAACATCTTCTATTCAATGTGAAGTTAGAACGTGCTCTGCCATAGTGCAGCTATGATGTCACTTTAAAAAGCGATGGAGTGATGCAAAACTGGACCCTGCAGCCTAGATATGTTGCAGAAACTTGCATTAGTATCACCCATTATTTTAAGTATTTTATTAATGACATGTGTATAATTCGTGTAACAAGCCTTGATGTTGCAGACATGATGCACTGAATGGAATGTTTTATTCTGGGCTACTTGTCCAGTGGAAAGACCGATCACTGCTGTTTACGAGTGTGATCATAACAATGTTATCCTCTCGTAACGGTAGATGCTGTTAATAAACAGTCATGTGTCATTAATAATCTAAAGTACAGGCTTATACGTAACGTTGGATATTTTATCTTTACCGAAAAAGATTTTTCAGTAGCGATTACACTGACTGACTGATGACTGAGACATCACGTTTTTTGGGCTTGTTTCTAAAGTGTAGTTGCTTATTTGGGCTTGTTTCCTAATGTTGTTTAAACCAGTGGTTCTCAAATATTTTCATGGCAAGGACCCCCAGATTGATATTTATTTGTCCCGAGAACCCCCATCTGAAAATATATTGTGCCAATGGACCCTCCTCCCCCCAAAACAATACTTTTGTTGTAAAAATGTTTACACAATGATCCAAGATTAATTATTTTTTTATCAATATTATCAAATTTATCAATTTGAAAATAGCAGATCTACAAGCTCACAAGGCGTCGACGCCTTGTGAGCTTGTAGATCTGCTGTTTTCAAATAGCCCCATTATACATTTGACAGTTCTTTTGACATTCCCAAAATCACTGAGTAAATATAAATTTTCCACTGCAACACTGCAATAAATTAACACTTAATTCTGTTTACTTTGTCAATATAGAGGCAGAACATGGTTACGCGTCCGTTTTACCATACAATAGCGACTTTTCCAGAAAGAAAACGAAAGCTCATCCGCCAATTTCAAGAAAAGCTCAGAACAATAGGTAAATATCTTTTGTTGTTGTTGTTGTTGTTGTCAGTAGGCTATTGATACAATTTGAACACGCTCTGTTGTTGTTGTTGTTGTTATTCACCACCATCCATCCATTCCCAACGCCATCTTATTCTGCTGGGGCTTGGCTCTGTGTTGTGATCTCTTATAAACACTGCCACGCGTACACTGTCAACTTCTCTCTGTCTGTCTGTCTGTCTGTCTGTCTGTCTGTCTGTCTGTCTTTCGATCTGTCTGTCTGTCTCACCCGACCTGCTTTTCCTTCTGGCAAACCTTCTGTGGTGGAAAAAAGGAGCCTTCTCAAATGTTTTACTATAAGTAAAAGTATCAATACTGCAATGTTAAAATATCTGTTACAAGTGCAAGTCCGGAATTCAAAATTAGTGCAAAAGTGGTATCAAAATGTACTTAAAGTACCAAAAGTAGAAAGCCATCATTATGCAGAATGTCCCATTTCACAAGTTAAAAATGTATACAATCTTTTGAAAATAGCCGAGCTTGCCTACAGCTCATGCATCGCAATAAAAGTAAAAAAAAGTACTATATTTTCCTCTGAGATGTAGTAGAGTAGAAAATACTACAGTAAGGTAAAAACACCTAAAAAATTTACTTGATTACAGTACTTGAGTAAATGTACTTAGTTACTTTACACCACAGATTCCCCGCTATAATATCCTGCACACACTGACTGACTCACATATTACATTCAATTACGGGTTTCTACGAAAGGTCGCTCACAAGATCATTTCGTAAACTAATATTTTACCAGCCTGACAGCAAGTGACAACACTTTTTTTTTTATTGAGTCACCCATATAATAAGACAAAACTGCTTGTCGGACGAAACAGCATATCTGAAAGTCTCAACTTGTCTTCCCGTTTGGCCTGCGTCCAGTTTTGAGGGGAAACAAGGTGAAGCACTGCAGTCTAGTGACTAGTCTATCGCTAGAGTTCAGTGTTGAAGGGAGTGTTTACAACTTTATGTTCTTTCACATGACATCTCTGCTCAGTCACTTCCTTAAGCCTTGTAGGTTCATAATCATAACAGAGTAGAAGCGACGGCAACCGCGATCGCAAGTTAACTTGCAGCAGTGGTGGAAAAAGTACTCACATTTTTTACTTAAATAAAAGTATCAATTACTGCAAAGTAGAAATACTGTGCAAGTCCGGAATTCACAATTTACTTGAGTATAAGTACAAAATAATTGGTATAAAAATGTACTAAAAGTAGAAAGTACTCATTCTGCAGAGTGTCCCATTTCACAAGTTTTCAAATGTATATTTTTTTTTTGTTGGAAAATAGCAGATCTACAAGCTCACAATGCATGAGCATAATGTTTGCCTCTGAGATAGTGGAGTAGAAGTAAAAGTACTGAAAATTGGAAATACTCCAGTAAAGTAAAAAATACCTCAAAATTGTACTTAAGTACAGTACTTGAGTAAATGTACTTAGTTACTTTAGTTTACGCCACTGAGTTGCAGGCAAATCATAATAATAATCACGTCATAAACTTTGCAAAATCTTGTTGTTAAGGAGTGTTTTTGTATGAGGTGTGCGTGCGTGTGAGTGTGTAGTCACACTAGCCAGTGGATATGAGTGGTGGGGGTGGGGGGTTTGGCAGGTGGGTGTGGTGCCTGTGTAACAGCACGCACTCCTGGCTGACAGGCCGAGCCAGGCCAAGCCCCTGAGTCTATACTCAACTGTAGCAGCATGTAGCTGCCTTTTCCCCAGGCTGTAAGATATTTCATTGCTCTGCAGTTCAGCAGGCAATGTATTGGATGAACTTACTTGTCCAAATTCCAACACTTTATTTCTACACTTATGTAAGTTCAGGGTGTATCAATAAAACACAGTTATTTTGAGTTAGAAGAGAGCATAACAAAATCTAAATGGCAAACAACCAGACATTTGCACTGTAGTATAATAATAATAATAATAATAATAATAATAATAATAATAATAATAATAATAATAATTGTAATAATAATAATAATAATAATAATAATAATAATAAATGTATTCATTATTGCAAATGTGACCATATTTGTATTTACACAAACATTTAGCAGAGTCATTGTAGGGCATGTGACAGAGAGCAGTGGTGAGTCTATTGTTATAAAGTGCAGCAGCAGCTGGTAATCAGAAAATTAAATGTTAGAAACAACTAAAAAGGTCAAACTCCGCAGCACACAAAAATGAGAAAGAAGTACAATAGAAACCCAAACTTTAGAGAAGCTTCTATCAAAAAACCCTTAAATGATTTGAGAGTTGTATGCCTTTTGGAGCATTTAGTGGTTACAGCTGAACAAATAATGCATAATTGTGACTTTAGTTGTCATTACTGATAATTGAGAATATACAGGATGTTCAACTAAGACTCAGAAAGTATATACACAATAAGGTTATTAATGGTGTAATAGGATCCATCTATTAAGTAAATGTGTTATGAAAGTTGATGTAAGGTTAGTTCCCAGGCTGCTCCTGCTTCTGACTCAGCTAGTCTTTATGCCCTGTGGTTATCAGCTCTGAGTTTATGATGTCAGGCCATTAAATCATTTGCATGGCAGACAGGGACTTTTACATGACATGACATGCTGTGTGCATTATCTTGTTGACAGGTACTGTATGCAGTCCCTTCCTCTGCAACCCCGCAGTATGATTTCCCAGTATAGCTTTGCCTGTCAAGTTTCTTCAGTTTATATATTTGAATAGAAAGGGGCCACTTCCCTCACAGAGGAGATGCACTTCCTGTATGCTTTGTTGAGACCTTGGGAAAATAAAGGAGCATTCCCATCAATGGTTAAGTGGTTGAGTCTTCTACCTGAAGACCAATCATTGTGTACCCCAAGATCAACCATAGAATTGAATATCACGTGTCGTGTACCCCAGGCCAAGATCAACCATAGAATTGAATACGAATACCTTCCTCATGTGCCTCCCTTTAACCTGCAGTCACTCATTCTGTCTGTCTGTCTCTCTCTCTCTCTGTGTCTCTCTCTCCCTCTAAGAGCCTAATTAGAGTCAAATTGCTCCTTCTCCTGAAAAGAAAAAGGAAAACCCCTTGTGGGTTTGTAGGACATGGTGATGCAAGGCCCCATCCCATGGTGCTTATGGTGCAGTGTCAATTTAAAGTAGGGTGCTGTGTCTTCTCTAGACAATGTTCCAGAAGGGACAGCAAACTTCATATTCAATTCTTTTTTATTTTCCTTTGTTTTTACTTTATTCGTCAGTTGACAGAGAGAGGACACATTCTGTTTGACAGCGGCAAAGGCACTGCCTTCTTAAATGTTCAGGTCACCGTCACATCCTTCTGCCAGCCTGAGCTTGGGCTCGACATCCCAGCTGTGGGAACCACTGCTTCGCATGCATATGGGCTATTAAAGATCCAGAACAAAATGTGAAAAGGCTTGTTGTCTGTTGTCAGTCTGGCCCTTTGTTGCCCCTGTTTTGGTTTTTATTGCCTCGGTATCCATGACAGTCGTGTGTGTGTGTGTGTGTGTGTGTGTGTGTGTGTGTGTGTGTGTGTGTGTGTGTGTGTGCGCGTGTGCGCGTGCGCGTGCGTGAGATGAACAGAGGTTTCTGTTCTGAATCAGTTGGACTGCAGTGCCCTGGGCTGACTCTGGTGTCCACATCATAATATGCACGTCCTCTCCCTGTTATAAGCCCACGTTCTCTGGAACACTACAGAGTGTATCTAGGCCTCCTACAGATGACCAGACTGACCCATGGGTTTGTACCCATGTCAGCGCCACTAGTGCTGTCTGCTCAGCACTTACCCACAACAACAGCAGTGTGTGTGTGTGGGTGCTTGTGTGTGCACGTGAGTGTGGGTGTGTTTGTCTGCATTATAGGGCGTATTTGTGGTATGTGTGCATGCATGTACGTGTGGGTGTGTGGACGTCACAGTCTGGCACATAGCATTTGCACTTGTTTTTGCATGTGGCGTGGAAGATTGCGATTTTGAGTGGAAACACACAAGACGGGCAGAGATGTTTTGGTTGAACGAGCATTCAAACGGCAGTGCCCGGTCAAGGTTGCATTGAGCAAGGCCCTAAACCCCTACCTGCTCACTCCTCAGTTGTCACTCTAGGTGTGCTTAAAATATTTGTATATAATAAAAATCCATGACATATCCGTGTCATTGTTACATAACATTATTATGTTGATACATACAGTAGCCCTGAAGGCCTATCCTGACAGGGGTTTCTCTTAAGCACCATCACAAATTTGTTTTCTGGCAAATAAGTCCTGCACCATATTTGGTACACTGGCCTTGTTAAGATTATGGACTCTCTCCTTCTATTTCTCTGTGTCTTTCTGTTTGTTTGTCCTCTATGCTCTTTCTGTCTCTTTGTCTGCCTCTTCTGTACTCTGACTCTGTCTCTCTCCCTCTCTTTCTTACCCTCTCCTCTAAGCTCACTTTGTCTCTCTCTGCTCTGTTTTCTCTATCCCTGTTTCTATTTCCTCTGCCCGTCTGTCTGCCTGCCTGTCTGTCTGCATCTCTTTGTCTGCCTCTGTCCTCTCTTTCTTTCATTCCATCATATCCAAGCCTCTCTCTCTGCAAATATACACTGCAGTCTTTGACCCTCTGCCAGGCAACTGAATCCTTGTTGCGGGCACCAATGCACCATAACTTTGTCATGGATTCCGCTGGCAAGCAGTGTTTTCAGCCCATGCAGCCCAGAAAGAGTCTATCATGCTAGGCCCTTGAACATCAGTTGTTTTCGGAATGCGAAAATTAGAGAAATAAATTAGGCTTAAGACTACACTGTTGAAATTAACCTCACTATTCAACGCTTAAGAGCCGCGTAAAGGGGGAAGGAATAATCTTTTTCATCTCTTTTTGTCAAATAAATCATTTATGCAAACCTTCTACTACACTGCTGGCATAGCCTTCATCTGTTCTGCTTTCTTAAAACATCCACTAACTGAGACATTCCCGTGCTGTGGCGAGGGGAGGGGTTTCCTGCTGCATCTCATCCCTAACTTTCATCTATGTATTTGTCTGCAGTTCTTCATGTCAAGAGATATTAGAGATATTATGATTTCTGTGTTAATTTGATGGGAGTTGGGCAGTGCACTCACCCTTGTTTATTTTGACCCTTTCAGATCATCGCACAACGAGCTGGAGAAACACAGGTAAGATGATAACCCTGCTTTCCTTTACTTTTATGCTTGTTTTGTTTGTTCACCCCTACCTCCCACCATGTCTCACACATTAGTCAGTACGTCTCTGTTTGTATTCGTGTCTCATCTTTGTGCTATGGCCGTGAGACTCACAAAGGAATTAGTGCGAGATGGATTCTACACAGCAAAATCTCTTAATTTAACTTACAACTAAGAGTGTAAGAATAGATTTTTAGAATTATATTTACACAGAGGATGGCCGATAGCTTGGTAGATGCAGGATATAGGGCATCGCAGTTTGATGTTAGATCCTGGACATATGAAAGAGAAACGTCAAACCGATTAAAGAACAGAGCCCATCTGGCCTGTCTTGGACACTCTGGTTGAACAGATGTATTCAAGGTCCTTGAAGTCAGCCCAAACCAAGTGAACGGTAGCCCTGCTCCCTCGAACCATTGCCTCTATATTCATCTTGACTGCTAACAGTTCCTAGGTCCCAAAGAAACTTTAAAGAGAGGGCACAAGGATGAAGTTTGTGTGATCGACAGACATCCCCCCACTAAAATCTGAGGCATCCACCTCCACCTCAAACTGACACGAGGGGTCAGGCAGGTTGAGTTTGTTAACAGTTTACTTAATTAACAGATTTGAAAGTATGGCAGTACAGTTAAAAAAAGCTATGCTAAAAAAAAAAAAATCCCGGGGGGCTTGTTTCCATTGTGGTCGATGAGAATGAGTGGGGAGGTGAACAGTGTCTTTAACTCATCAAAGGCCATGTCCACTGAGGGTGACTAGAGGAAGGCTGAACTTGCAGAGGTCAGTGCAGTGTGTGGGGCCACCACCATGCTATTGTTCTGGATGAATCTTACAGTATTGACTCCACTGTAAAGTAGAACCTGTTCCGACTCTCCGATCTTCCCCAGGGGAAATCCAAGATCACTATTTGTTGGGGGGAATTCATCAGGTGGAATGTCAGGTTTTCATGATGGCTACCAGATATGACCAGGTTTGTCACTTTAGAACTGGAATAGTTCTATGGAAGGTGACCATGGAGAGCTCTGCCGTGGATGGGATCCGACAGAGGCTCCTGGGGAATGCCTTGCTCAGCCAGGGAGGATTAACAAAAAAAAGAGCATTTCCAGAGTCAATGAGGACGGGAACTGTGTGAGACGGCTTGTTCTATAATGATGGGTATTGTGTGTGTGTGTGTGTGTGTGTGTGTGTGTGCGTGTGCGTGTGCGTGTGCGTGTGCGTGTGCGTGTGCGTGTGCGTGTGCGTGTGTGTGTGTGTGTGTGTGTGTACTATCCTATATTTATCTTACGGTCACTAAATCTTTAGCAGCCTTGGCTGTTAGTACTGTGTGGCCTAGCAGTTGATACCCTGCCCCATCAGTGACCATGGCGTCTTGAGCAAGATACTGAACCTCCTCCTCCCTCCCTGCTAACTCAGTTCTTAATCTTTGTTATCAGTTTCAATGCCTACTGAATTTTGAATTTGGCTAGTTCATCACTTGAAGCGCTTTGTCCAATTTACTGGAGATGACAATGATGAGACCCAGGGCTCAGAATATGTGTGAATTCCTTGTGTCTGAACAGAAGAGGGGCCGTAATCTGATTCTGTAATCTCATTTCAAAGAGTTGCTTTCATGTTTTATTAGATCTGTCTGTTGGGTGAAAACTCAATGCCTTGTATGGTCAGGGAGAGGGAATCCTGTCAGTTACAATGTTCTAATCTTGCACATTAGGTGTGTGTGTGTGTGTGTGTGTGTGTGTGTGTGTGTGTGTGTGTGTGTGTGTGTGTGTGTGTGTGTGTGTGTGTGTGTGTGTGTGTGTGTGTGTGTGTGTGTGTGTGTGTGTGTGTGTGTGTGTGTGTGTGCATGTGTGTGTGTATTGGAGGGCGTTTTGGAGGCTTGTCTGTCTCTTCTTGTCAATCAAAACAAGCCCAGTACAGTGCCCATGCCACGTGCACACCCAAATATAAGAAACACATTCTTGAAAGTCTCTCTCTCTCTCTCTCTCTCTCTCTCTCTCTCTCTCTCTCTCTCTCTCTCTCTCTCTCTCAATAAACATGCAGTGATTATGTCGCTCATGTTTGTTCCAGAACTACTCAAAAGAAACGGTTCTCTCTCTCTTGGCAAAAAGCTGGTTAATTAAAGACACACAGGTCGCATGTTTTTTTTTACTCCACCCTGTTTTGAGTCAACGTTGAGACAAAGTGACATCACACATTAAAGGAGGTGTGTGTGTGTGTGTGTGTGTGTGTGTGTGTGTGTGTGTGTGTGTGTGTGTGTGTGTGTGTGTGTGTGTGTGTGTGTGTGTGTGTGTGTGTGTGTGTGTGCGTGCGTGCGTGCGTGTGTGCGTGCGTGCGTGCGTGTGTGTGTGTGTGAATGGGACGGGGGTCTCTCGACAGGAAGCAGAGAGAGCTCTGCTTTGATTCTGGTTCCACCCAACAGCCTCTGGACAACAGAAATCCTTGTGTCTGGCCTTTTCAAGACGTGGATTAGTTTCCCCGCAGACAAAGAACCGGTTTGAGAATCACGTTGTCGCCTGTGTACAAATAGAGTGGTTTCGATTGGGACTCTACAGCTGATGTTATTCCTTATCTGCCTGTCTGTCTGCCTGTCTGTCTGAACTGGACTAGACGAGACTGGAGTGGGTGTGTTACGTGACACTGTGTCACTCTTGTGGTGGAGAGCGGAGTGGCTTGCCAGCCAGTCACATATCTGCCTGATGAGAGTAGTGAGTAATTGACGTGTGTACGGAGAGTTGAGAAAACATGCATGGACATATCCCTTCTGTGTGACCTGGCAGAGAGAGGCTGGCTAGAATACCGTAGCTGTTGTGTAGTCGAAACAACACAGCCGTTATTGGCTCACTTTGCGTCAGGCGTGGTCACCAACACAGTGACACGGTTGAGAAAAAAAGGGTTTCCAGAATCACCTTACTCATCCTCCGTTCTCTGGAAGGCAGCAACCGCACAGTGTTTGTCAGTGTTGTATAATATACAGTAGTCTGATGTTAAAATAGAAACAAAACTTCCTCTTTACTGAGTGCTTTGTGGCCGCAATGTGAAAGTTACGATATATCAAAACAAAAGTGTCTGTGGGATTGATGAGCTTTGAGAACAAAGATATACATTGACATTGATGACAGTAATTTAGCAGATCAAGTGTACAACCATCGTACTGTAGCGTAAAGAGAAGGGGAGTGACTGCAGTTCTGTCCAAAGAAGGGATAGTCCAGTGGCTTAATGCCATTTTTTAACATTACCGTTAAAAAGCGGATAAAATCGCCAAATTTAGCATGAGGCTTCTTTAGGGCCTACTGATGGATTCTAGCCTAGGGGCCCCCAACAAAACTATATTAAAAAAATACATGAAACTCCATCAATATTAAATCCATTCTTTATCCATTAAAAAAACAGTGTTGTTGGGTACCGAATATATATTTGTTTATAGCAAATATAGATCTACAAGCTCACAACACGTCCGATGCGATGCATTGTGACTCTGAGCTTGTAGATTTCGCTATTCATAAGGGCTTAACAGCATCACGTCATAGAAACAAAACTGGATTTGTGTTTCAAAAAGGAGAGTGCTGCCATTTCACAGTGCAGGGTCATTTGGACATTATGCAACATTCATTCACCGTGCACACAGCAGTGACAAAAGCCTCCGGAACAAATTGAAGCCTCATTTTATACTTAAAAAGCACTTCAGACCTGTCCTTATTCTTCCTTTTTTTGTGTTAGTTTTAGATTTTTGTGTGTGTGTGTGTTTTTGGTGACTGTATCATCTTTTCCCCTGTAAGGAGGAAATAGGCCCTACCCGTATAGTAATGTAATGATAGCTCTGGCAGTGTGTGTGCGTGCGCGTGTGTACGCGTGTGTGCGTGTGTGTGTGTGTGAGACAGAGCCTTTGTGACACAATGCATTGCACATTGATCGAATCCCTGCCTGAACCCATGAGCTCAGATGACATGGTCATTATTGTAAGACAGAGGTGTTAAGGGTTAGAGATGGTAAGGTTTCAAGGTTTTGACACAAATAGCCAACTCTTATCCCCTAGCGGTGTGGGGGTGGAGAGGGTTACCCTGCTGCAGTGCACAGTAGGTGTTTGTTCCGTTTTTTTAAATGGCTGATGATGATGAACTGAAGATAGAACGTCCAGTAGTAACACACACATGTCTCTCCTGTGGTGCAGGGAATCATGATCACCTCTGGTTTGATGAATTTGAATAAATGAATCAATCAATCAATGCAGAGCTGATCTTGAGCCGGCTGACGGGGAATACATTTTTCTTTACCTTTCTTGTGCCACTTTCAGGACTTCAGATCAAATTGAAAGATACAAAATACTAATTTAGACATATTCATTGTGTATTATAACATAAATGCAGTATGGATTTAGTTTGGCCCTGGTATAAGGCGACTCAGTTGCAGGTCTTCAACTACCTTGGTTCCGGTGCGGTCCATAGGTTGTTGTGTAGTGTAATGTCTTGTTCTTCCCTGGTTATCGGGCTGCAGGTAGACAGACAGAATTGGAGTATTGCTAGGTATTTTTACTTTGCCAAACAGATGCGCTCCTTTCTCTCTTTCTTCTAATATCATATTGTAATATCAAATTTCAAAAATAGTAAAAAAAAAATAGTAGAAATAGTAGGTCTACAAGCTCACAACATATCATATCACAATATCAATATAATATTGATATATTGCTCAGCCCTAGTGCCGCTGAGTGCAGTTTTGGCTGTGGGACAATGGCGGCCATGTTGGTGACTTGTTGAGGGACTGAGGCTCTTGGCAGAGTGACAGCAGCATGTACACCACTGGGCCCTGTGTGTCCTCACACAACCCTACCCCATGCACAGTCATAGCACCTCTTACAGCGGTGTCCAGTGACTCTCTGCCTGCCTAGAGGGACACTGCTGTTGGAGTTTTGCTTTGCGTTATACTTATAATATCATCAAGAGGACGCTCGTTCCATGTAGTAACAAATGCATCTCTACGATGTTATGCGTAAAGCCTCGGTGCATTGGCCCATGTAGGTTACAAATGAGGAAAGTCGGAAAAGCGTGCAAGCAAAGATCGAGTGCAAAGAGTTAGTGTACATTTCTCTTTGATAATCAACCACGCCGAAGGCTGGGACAAAATGCAGATCAATATAGATTATGGATGACATGCCCCTTTAGTGTGAAACTGCCAGCATGGAATGATGTCCCTGCCCCCACACCATATGTTTAAGTTATCTTTACTTATCTCTATATATATTGTAACAGCAAAAGCACAATTCTTCTGTTTGTACTTTCAAGTTAATTCTTAAGTTTGAGGGACGGAGAGAGAGAGAGAGAGAGAGAGAGAGAGGGGGGGAGAGGGAGAGAGAGGCGGACACACACACACACACACACACACACACACACACACACACACACACACACACACACACACACACACACACACACACACACACACACACACACAGACAGACAGACATTTAAGATATTGGAAATATTTCTGGCTCTACTGTTTGTCCCATGTCTGGGAGAGTGTGTTTGTTTTCTGTCATCAACGGTGCTGCCACACCCACAGAGAGTGCCGTTTGTTTTGTGTGTACATTGAGACACACACAGACACCCAGTCCCCTGTAAGCACATGCACACGCACAGTACAGTAGACTTCCTGCCTGACTGACTGGCTGACTAGGGACGGGCAGAGAGCTTTCAACTGACTTTGGTCTCTCTCACGCGAGCTCTGCAGCCAACAGAAACTTGGATCCCTCTGACGATGCCTTGCTTCAGAAAAAGAAAGAGAAATTGGAAAGAAAAGCAGAAAGCGCAGAGCCAGCCTACAAGTGGTTCCTCAACAACAGGAAGCTGCTACAGTATATGAAGTGGGTTGTTCTCTCATTGGTAGTATTTCCACAAAGCACAAAGTGGAAATCTCCATTTGGAGCCATGCTTCTTGGGAATGCCTTGTAATTAGATTTATTAGATTTCTTCCATCTTTTTTCTTTTCCTTCCATGCTCCCCGAAACCAAAACAATGCCCAAGAAAAGAAAAGAAAAGATGGTTGGTACAGAAGAAAGCTAATTTCCCTACAGTACTTAGCCCGACTACATCTGTGTTTGCTGGAAAACAGATGCTTGAGTGCAATAAAGAAAGAGAAGAATGTGTGAGCAAATAGAAAGGATAACAAAAGAATGAGCTCCTTGGTGGGAGTTGGACTGACTCGTTCATGTGTGCATCTCTCTCTCTCTCTGAACAGATAGAGCTAGCTGTGGTGGTTGTGGGGTCGGGAGGGGGTCAGTGCCATGTCCAAGGACACTTAGCTAGGACACATGACTAGCGATGTAAACATTCACTGTTGCCGGGATTGAACCTACTGTATATGTCCTTCTGGGACAGTCACTCTAAACTCTATACGGCACTTTGTTATAGCTCAGTAAAAGGCTGCATTTTCAATATGCCAAATTGAAACCATACCGAAGCCCAAAATACTGATGCATGTGCAGAGATAAAGCTGCCAAAACTGGGCTCAGCTCAAACGAGCACATTCTCCTTGTTGACGTGAGGAGACAGCTCTGCTTACATGCTGACTCCTTTGTCAATGATTAACACGAATTAACCTGGTGGCCTGACAGGAGCCTACTGTTTCAGCGGATCACTGTCAGCGAGGGTAGGCTATGTGTTCCCGGAAAACAGGTCCTGGTCGATACAACTGACAGTACGGCAGTAGTATCGTGCAGACTGCACGGCACTTCTCTCTTAAGCCCAATTGATTCATACTTCATAGCATCTCTGGCGTGTTGTGATCTTGCAGATCTGCTATTTTTGTCATCTTTCTAGAGCACCAATATTGCAGTGAACCAAACAAATGAATGTCACGTCAGATATATAGACTGCAAACAGCAACAAATGTTGCTGTGTGTGCAATGTGCTCTAGTTATACATGGCCTACTGCTTTAGTGACACACACCCCTCCACCCCCACCCCCCCCCACCCCCACCCCCACCCCCACCCCTGGGCTCCCTCTGTTACTTAACTCAACATTCCAGAGAGAGAGAGAGAGAGAGAGAGATAGAGAGAGAGAGAGAGAGAGAGAGAGAGAGAGAGAGAGAGAGAGAGAGAGAGAGAGAGAGAGAGAGAGAGAGAGAGAGAGAGAGAGAGAGAGAGAGAGAGAGAGAGAGAGAGAGAGAGTGTGAGTGTGTGTGTGTGTGTGTGTGTGTGTGTGTGTGTGTGTGTGTGTGTGTGTGTGTGTGTGTGTGTGTGTGTGTGTGTGTGTGTGTGTGTGTGTGTGTGTGTGTGTGCGTGCGTGCGTGCGTGCGTGCGTGCGTGCGTGCGTGCGTGCGTGCGTGCGTGCGTGCGTGCGTGCGCGCGAGCGCGCGCGTGTGTCTGTGTGCGCGCGTGCCTGCCTGCACGCGCGCGCGTGTGCGCTGTGCTGACCTGAATTTCAGCACTGCTTAATCGACACACAAACCAGGAAACCAGTCACGTAACACACTGTCTCCTCTCCTCTCCTCTCCTTTTGGGAGAGTAAAGTCATATTTTAATTGTACTTTTTTCATTTTCTTCAACATCAGGGCTATGTTGAACTACAATGGCCACAAATAGTTACGCCCTAGATCTGAGCAAACTCTGTGCTGAAAATCATGTTGTTTCTACTTTTCTCACTGCCCTCTTCCTTCATTTTTCATTTTTCACCTTTGCACACCTCTGAAGGCATCTTGCTAGTATGTTGGTGTTTCATAACTCATTTAAATGCGGTCTGAAATGCACAAGGTGTGGTATCGGCTGCAGGAGAGAAAATGATTTACTGACAGAGCAAATTGTCGTGGGCCATGGCCTGCAGGCCTGTTACCCCAGACAGTGGAGAGAATGTTCTCACTGAGATGTGGGTCTGCAGCCTGCACCCACTCACCTCCTTAAATCTCTCCACACGCATGTTCATGCGTGCATTAGGCTGTTTACATCATACATGGCCTTGATTCAGTCTCAGTTCAGCTCAATTTGATTTGTTTCACTTTAGTTCCATTCAACTTGAAACTTCTGATGCACTGTGACTGTGATCACGTCAACACCCCAATATGAAGGGCTGCCTTAAAGACTTAAAAAAACAAAATGTTTCCATGCAGTTTTAACTATGAAAACTGTGAGATTGTCCTCAGTCTCTAGTTGAGCAAAGTGTTTAGAGACTTGTGAGTCTACACAAGTCCGAGCAGTCAAGGCCAGGCCTGATCTGTCTGGAGCCAATGTGTTCTCAGCACATAGTGACCTCCAAGTGGAGAAATTCCACAAGTTGACCTCTTTTGGGAGATCCTTTCTGGAGTCCAGCTGGAGACAGTTTCTTGACTTTGTATGCTCTCCACACTGTATGTCACTCCAGACTGACCCTAAAGGCTGTCTCCGCTTGCTTTAGTTAGCCATCTTTACTGTGAGGAAAACCCTCAGAGCCTAACCACTAATCGTCATTTGTACCGTTCCACGTGTGTCTATTCATAACTTATTTCTGAAAAAGGAATACTACATGGCCTCTTGCATGTGAGATGGGCAACTCAGATCCATAAGATTATGTGCATGTAGATTGTGATCTACACAAAACATGCTACAGACATCCATCTACTGTATCCTCACTATACTTGCCTCAAGAACTACTCAAGTCCATCTAACTATAGATTTTTATGTGAACAGTCTGTGCTGTCCCGAATTTCGGCTTTGCGGCTATATTTATTAATAGTAGTTGTGGGGATTTTAGTGTTAGATGGGGATATTATTTGACCTTAGCCTTTAACGCATCAGTAATCGTACCGTTTACAGTCACTTATTTGCAGATAGATAGCACCATTGCAATTGGACCAGATGGTGCATAATCCTGGTACAAAGTCTAAGAGTTGACACTCAACACTTTGTACATTGTACAACAAGTAAGGAGTGGGAGGAGCATAAAATAAACAGACCCATCATATCTGTCTCAGATAAGTCTGTCTCCTTCATTTCGCCAAGGAACTCCATATAGTCAGACAAACAACTCCCACATACCTCAACGGTAGGGCAGAGGAGAAATGGAGTCGGCAGAGGAGAAAGGGAGTCAGGCTTCAGAGAAAAGAGAGTTTTGGCAGAACGGCAAGTGAGGGGTGGAAAAAAGGCCCTTCTGTGTGTGAGAGAGAGAGAGAAGAGTCTGCTGCTCCCTCTGTTTCCTCAGGTTTCTGCTGACTCAGGCACTTTTAAGGAGGGACGAGAGGGAGAGAGCAAAAATCTGAAGGGAGAGAGAGTGAAAAAAAGATGGCAGAGAAAAAAAAACATATGTGGTCTCAGGAGAATTAAAGAAAGAAAGAAAGTGTGGAGGTGGTGAAGAACTGGGGCCCATGACGGCCCCCTCCCCCAGTTGCACCATAACTCACAGAGATCGAGATGCTGGCTCCTGGCTGTGTGTACACACACACACACACACACACACACACACACACACACACACACACACACACACACACACACACACACACACACACACACACACACACACACACACACACACACACACACACACACACACACACACACACACACACACACACACAGAGGGAGATGAGCTGCGCTCTAGGGGGAAGAGTTTTCTCAAAGCCAAACAAGTCATTCATCACAGTTGGGGAGTGCAGTATAGTAAATTTAATTAGAGAGGAGCTCAGGCCTCATGTCCAATGAAGCACTCGTGAATGTTAAAGGGTCATTTCACCCATGGTGCTTTTGAAGAATATATTGTCCCAGCCCGAAGCATAATTGATTCTTCAAGAGAGACTCACTTGTCAGTTGGTTATTGTCAATATTAAATATTG
>NC_137604.1:38540870-38635870 GCF_963280865.1 Gymnoscopelus braueri
TTCACAGGCACATTTGCGTGAGGGCTGTTGTTTTGTCAAATTTGTACTGCAAGCATGAAGGCAAATTTATTGATAGGATTTTTTTAAGAGTCACGGTTAAGTTGGGGTTGTAATGTTGCCACTTGTTTACTTTGTTCGTAAAAAGTGTCCTGATGCTGAAAGGACGTCGAGAGACTGTTTGCTCATTATAAGACAAAAATATAAAAGCTTGTCCTATTTTCAAGCCAGTGGAAAAAAATGCACGGTGATTCAGCAACGTGCGGAGCTGGGAACAATGTGAACTGTCTCAGACCTCCTTTTCAAATCATGTACACAGACAGGACTCATGTTGGTGTGGAGAGGTGTTTTCACATGGCTGTTTCAGGCAATCTGATAAACATTGCGTGACCACGGGCCCAAGCTTAGGAATAACAAACGTGAGTGAATGAGAGAGAGAGAGAGAGTGTGTGTGTGTGTGTGTGTGTGTGTGTGTGTGTGTGTGTGTGTGTGTGTGTGTGTGTGTGTGTGTGTGTGTGTGTGTGTGTGTGTGTGTGTGTGTGTGTGTGTGTGTGTGTGTGTGTGTGTGTGTGTGTGTGTGTGTGTGTGTGTAAGCGTAGCGTGCGCGTGCATGTTCAGCCCAGAGAACACGTGCAGTCTGGGACACTGTGCCAGGTCTGTAGAGCCAGTCATTTAAAGTGACAGAACAACAGGTCCAGCCCCACTGACACACATATAGGGCTGTACTATTACTTCCAAAGGAAAACATTGTCCAGATTATTTTCGTCATGAACCTGGTCATTAGTCTAATTGTGATGATCAGTCTCAATTTCTGATGGATTAACAAAGCCTGAGCCATACAATCTCTTATCTGGAGACGTCTTTTTTTGTCTCACATCTTGTCTCTGTAATCTATAATCTCTGTGTGCACAATGATAAAAAATAAGGCATGCTTTGCCTGTTCACGAATCTTTCTTTCACTCTGTCTGTGTCTCAGACGTGTATAGGTATACAGGGAACATCACTACAGACTTGGACTAATAAATAGCAAGTAAATAATTATAGTAAATGACATTTTTTTAAAGGAAATCCAGAGGAAGCATTTAGAGAAACGCCTTGATTTAGTTTTTCACAGAGAGAGAGGTGCTCAAGATGATCAGTGATTGGCTCAAGCTTCCCCCTTTGGTGTGTGTGTGTGTGTGTGTGTGTGTGTGTGTGTGTGTGTGTGTGTGTGTGTGTGTGTGTGTGTGTGTGTGTGTGTGTGTGTGTGTGTGTGTGTGTGTGTGTGTGTGTGTGTGTGTGTGTGTGTGTGTGTGTGTGTGTGTGTGTGTGTGTGTGTGTGTGTGTGTGTGTGTGTGTGTGCTTGTGCTTGTGGAGCACTGCCCCTCTTAGCACAGCTGAGCACACTGCACCTCTCAAAGGGCCCTTTTTTCCAACCAGGGAGAAATCCATCAGACCCTGCTGCCCTCCCCAAAATCAAAACAACAGCGGTCCCTCTCCTTGCACGGACCACCATCTCCTTCCTGTCCACTTCCTGGTTGGCCTGTGTCCAACCCCCTTCGTGAGGCTGTGGCTGGGGACCAATGGCGGACAAAGTACTCAACCCCAGTACTTGAGTCAAAGTATAGAAACTCCTTGCCAAATATTACTCAACTATAAGTGAAAGTTGCTCTATGAAATTTAAAGTGCTGTAGTATTTGCTTTAAAAACAGCAACACGTAAGTGTTCAAAAGAAAATGCTTTGGTTGGGTTGAAGGTTTGGTCCCAACCCCTCCTTGTCCGCGTCATCATCCTCTAAAGACATTTGTTTTCCATTGGCGGGGTGTTAGTGTTGGCGGAGTAGGAATAGCGTGTGTGTGTGTGTGTGTGTGTGTGTGTGTGTGTGTGTGTGTGTGTGTGTGTAGAGGGGGTGGAGGGTTGCATCCCTCGGGACAAGTGGGAATGAAAAGAGACAGAGCACTTTCACACGGCCCTCTTGCTGGGGGGAAATGCCTGTCCCTTCCCCTGCACCTGCGAGAGGTAGAAAAGTTAGCTTTCTGCTTCTCTCAACCTTTTTATAGAAATGTGCATTTGTGCAATTTGTGCACTTTTTTCCCTCCCCGTAGCCGCAATTAAAAATAGGCTAAAAATAAACAGCCGAAAAACGAACGTACTTCCTTCACTTTGGTCATGTGAAAACGGGTTATGTGTGAGCTAGTGAAACCGAGAACCTCCATCGTCAAGCGTCAGCACCGTATACTATTGCCGTATTGCATATCGTCGCTGTCGGGCGGAAACCTTGTATGTCCTTTCATTTATGAAAAAACTAATAGTTGTAATATGGAGATACAAGGTTTCAGCTTGACAGCAACAACATAATGTATTGTGTTATAATAGTTTCTGATAATATGATCTATCTAGAAATCCTATTAATGACCTTTAACCTTTAATCAACAGTAAAGTAGTTGTTGACCCACAGCAGTTGACCCACTGCTGTGGGTCTTTGTGGGACCATACTATAAATGAAGACAGGCGCTGGGACAGTAATGTTTAGCCACTTGAACCCTAGCATCCCTATTCTGGGGGGAACATACACCAAAAATAGCTGATGCACAAGGTCAGCGTCGCGACGCGTTTTGAGCTTGTAGATCAGCTATTTTCAGCGAAGAGATTTGGTGCAAAGAGAAAAAAGATAGGACCAAGTTCAGAGCCGACTGCGGTCAACCAAGTATTAGTTTACTAAGTATACACAGGGTTTAAGTGGTTAGCGAGAAGACGAGTCTCGTCCTCTTATGGTCTCTCCCTGGCTGCCCACAGGCTGTCTGGGCTTGGGCTGAGCTCTGTGTGGAACAAAGGAAGAGGGAATGGGGGGAGAGGGTCTTACTTTCACTGCAAAACACAGCCAACACCCCAGAAAAAGACAACCAAAGAGGAAAAGGCCTGTGTGTGTATGACTGCATGTACGTTTGTTTAATGTGTGTACTCTGTTAGGCTATGTGTGCTGCTAGTTTCAGTCACATGTGTCATTAGGTTTATGAGAGCGCCAGGCCAGGGGAGGCCTTGCATTGTTTGAGCTTGTTTACTGTTCAGCTTGAGCCTGCCAAGAGAATAGCAGGGCTAGTCACAATGAAAAACTCAATATGTGAAGATCAATGACTGTAATGTGTAGTGAAACTAAGAAACAGGACTTAAGTGTATCTTCTGTCCTGCAAAAAAAGAATTGAGGTTGCAGAAGGGGATATTACACAAAAAAATAAAAACAACTATGAGAGCATACAGTACAAATGTAACCAAATGGACCCACATTTGTACACTCTCAAGAGAAATGGATAAATGAACACTGAGGATTTTACTGTGTATATAATTTAGTTCCATTTGAGGGTATTTAGTTGCTTTGACATTTAAAACACAGAATGTGACTGTCTGTCCTATAATGGAAGTTGCTTGCCATTGTAGGGCCAATAAGCATATACGATTGAAAGACATTTATGTCAAAATTATGGCCAGAGAAAGACAAAGGTAAAAATCTCCAAGGCGCAACGTGCTGTTGTGAGCTTGTAGATCTGCTATTGTGGGCTAACCCCAGAAATAGGGTTCTAGGGCTCAAGAGGTCAACTCTTTTCTTTTCACTTCATCTCAGTAGATTGTTGAGGCACCCGTGGACTGAACCCTAGAGATAAATCTCCATGAAAAGGAATAGTGGACTGTTTGTTGATTCTTCTGGGCTCTAGTGGAGCAGTCTTTTGGACTCTGAGCATTTCTATGTGTAATGCAGAAATATTGTCTGGACCCCATGGCTCTTGTACTCTTTACTATTGGTTCCTCGTAACATTGCTGATCTCGTAATTCAAGCTTTTCCGTGCTATTCTGTAAATTGCTCTGGAAGATTGCCAGTGTCTAAATATGAATCTAAAATCTGTAGCCACATGCTCAAAAAATGGCTAACCCGAACCCTAACCACAAGCCTAAAATCTAAATAAAAAGCATATATCCAGGAAGAGATTAAAAACATAAAGCTCCATCATTGCTATCATTTGGCAGACATCTGTAATTGTACCTTCAAGCGGTGCAACTTGCTCGCTTAGTTGTTGACAGTACTTGTGGAATATGGGTGCCGTCCTTTTGGGTGTTGCTGCGGAAGACGGTTTTCCTGGGTGAGTGGTTTCTGTCCAAATGCCAGGCAAACCAGTGACAGCAGCCAACGGTATAACTTTGGCACGCGATGAGTGTGGCTTTAAGGATTCTCCCATCGGCTTTGTGGGCAGCGTGTTGGTGGCCGTTGTTTTGCTGAGAAGCACGGATGAGGCCTGGAGTAAATAAACCAAACGGGCAGAGAGACAGGGTGGTGCGCCAACATTATCCGGGTCAGTATGTCACTCATACTTTGGTGAATGAGCCTTTTGACAGTGTCACTTGACAAAAAAACATGTATTTTCAACAAAAACGTGGGGGAACGAAGGAGTAAAGTGTTCCCTCCTTCAATGCCTACTGATGAGGTGTTATATGCCTTGCTGATAAGCAAGGCATATAAAACTCATTAGCTGCTACAGTGGAGTTCCACTACAACTACAACAGGACAGTGGTTGTACATGGGTTAAATTAACACTGATCATTTTACTGTGTGGGTGCACCGTGACCAGTTGTGAGCTTGGAGATGTGCTGTTTTCGGTGCTCGACACCCCCACACAACTAAGTATGATTCATGAATCACCCTTTTAGGAGTCATTGTGCATAAAGGTATGAATATAGTTTTTCTCTTGAGATAGCTCAAAAAGCTGTGCCACAGGGACAAACTGCACTGGCTGGATTCATTGTAGCATAACAACTACAATATCCACAGGCACATCAAAGGCTACTCATATAACCACGGCTTTGTCTTTGTTCCATGGCTGTTTCTAAATACTTGGCCTGTGTTCATGGCTGTACATCATATTTCATTGTGATGGTGGGGTTTGATGTCTCACAAGCCTTTTCACTCGCCCCTTTCAAATTAATTAAGGAGGTTCGTTAGCACAAGCGCTGGCTTCATGAGCCAGTACCTCGGCTGTCCTGTTGTCACATGCAGGGAAGGGAACGCCTTTCAGGAAGCTTATGTAATGTGATAGAAAGGACATGACATCAATGCTCTTGCTCGTGCAAACTTGCATGGCTGTTTGAAAGGCTTATTAAACTGTTGTTGAAATGTGTGCATGTTAAACGTGTGTGTGTACTGTAGGTGTCTGTTTTGTGTTGTGCACACAGAATGTGTATGCTTGCGTGAGACCTTTTAAAGCGTGTGTGGGTAAAGGCTTTATGTGGGAGTTCAAACGCGATACGAGGGGTCTTTGTTGATGAATCCAGATGTAAATGTCCCTGCTCTGATATAACAAGCCGCCTCTGCCTTTTGTTCTGCATGAGGAGGGGTATTGGACTTGCAAATGGACAAGGATGACTCCTTACAGGGATGTGAATGTGGGTTTTGCAGCAGCTAACAGCTCCAAAGTGCCTCATCCCTGCACCCCTCTCATCACTCTGACCCCACGTTCACCAAATTGAGAGCTGGCCTCTCGCTGTCGATGCCCCAAAACCAGCACCTCAAATGAAGCCAATGAAGTGTCTGCTTCTTTCAATGAAGGAAAGGGGGGGGGGGAGGAAGATAGGACTGAAACGTAACTTTAAAAAAAAAGGACTCTTCCTCTCTCCTGTGGAGTTTGCTGACTCACACTGTGCCTCGCTGTACTTTTTGTTTCTGCAGACGTGCCAAACTGCGGCTGTACTTGGAGCAACTGAAGAAGCTGGTACCGCTGGGTCCAGACAGCAATAGACACACCACACTGAGCCTGCTCAAACGCGCCAAGATGCACATCAAGGTACCATCAACACATGAAATTCACTGTCACTCTGTGTGTGTGTCCCCCAACACGCACACACACACACACACACACACACACACACACACACACACACACACACACACACACACACACACACACACACACACACACACACACACACACACACACACACACACACACACACACAATCCGTCCACTGCCTAGCACATACTGTGCAGTACTTGTTCAGTCTCATGCTTTCTCTCTCTCTCTCTCTCTCTCTCTCTCTCTCTCTCTCTCTCTCTCTCTCTCATATTTTCTTGCTGTCTTTCAAAGGAATAGGAAAAACATTCTCTAATCTTTCGATCAGAGCTGTTCGGGGACTGGCTGGCGTGAGAGAAAGGAGAGTTTTGAAAAAATGAAAAGAACATCACCCGCGCTGCTCTCACAAGTGATAAGTCCGTTCACTGAGATATGGAAGGGTAGGGGTTTGCTGCTGTACATTTGGCTGATGCTCAGATAAGTGGTGGGGGATAATTGGGATTGAGGTTTACTTTGGCCTAACTCCCTCTCCGCGGTTCATTAACCTCTGCAGCTCATATAGACTCAGTGACACGCAAGAGGACAATGTGGGCAGAAGAATGTACTGTACACAGCAGGAGAGTTCAAAGCGAATTAGTTGGTTAGCAACTTCAAGTTTAAGATGTACCGTTCTGATTGTACAGTACGTGAACTGTGTTTTTGTTCTTCATCCACCAACTACAACTATTGTTTGTACACAGTTAAATCTAGAGTGTTCATTTGAGGTTCGATTTCATAGTTGTGTTTTGATATGGATTCCTAGAAGGCTGAAGTCATTGTCTATGTTACTAACAATGTCTGCCAGTGAGGCAATGCCTTTTCTTGTTTGTTTTTTTTCTTTCTGCAATTTCAATGAGTTTTCTCATTATGGGGTGAACAAATTCAAAGTATTCACTCTCATTAACTCTAGACTAACGAAAAAATCTTTTTGGCGGCTACAGTACAGTACATATGAGTTTATTACATGCCGAATCACTGAACTGCTTCGATTTTATGGTGAAATTCCCCTTTAAGAACTTAAAAGAACCACACTGGTATGACATCAGTCATGATGTCATCTGACTTAAGTCTTACACAAGATCATTTTGTGTAGTGTGTGTGTATGTGTCTCTCACACTGAAGCTTCAGGCCATTTTATTTCATGGCTCAACTGTCTTACATGGAACAACTGCGTGTGTAGAATAAATTAACTGTCTACTAGCGACAGGCCTGTTTAAAAAAAATGAAATCCTCAAGAGGTTATAGCCACAATCATGGTACAGCATCATTTATTTACAAACGTTTGCATACAGCTTGTGTGTGTGTGTGTGTGTGTGTGTGTGTGTGTGTGTGTGTGTGTGTGTGTGTGTGTGTGTGTGTGTGTGTGTGTGTGTGTGTGTGTGTGTGTGTGTGTGTGTGTGTGTGTGTGTGTGAGAGAGAGAGTGGGTGTGTTGCCGTGTGGTGGATGGAAAAAAAATACAACAGTCATTTAGTTTTAACCCTTAATTTCCTGTTTACAACACATCCTCTGCTTGGACGCTTTAGACTTAACTCCTCCTGTCTTACAGTAATATCATCACGTCACTACCAGATCCCAAGAAATTGTTGCAGTTTCTTTTACTGTAAACTGAAATTACCTAAATCCGCATCCTGTGTTGGAAATGTATTTGTTGTAATACACACACTCAAGACGTAAAGCTCTCGCTGTCATGACATTTCTCAATTCATCTGCCTGTCCCAAGCAGATTATGTTTCCTCCACTGTAAACTAAAATTACCCCAAAACCAAGTGTTTCTTTGGATCCTGCAAAGATTCTCATTGACACACACATCCATGCTTGTGTGTGTGTGTGTGTGTGTGTGTGTGTGTGTGTGTGTGTGTGTGTGTGTGTGTGTGTGTGTGTGTGTGTGTGTGTGTGTGTGTGTGTGAAAATGTGTGCATGAATATGCACACGCAGTGTGGAGCATGGATCTGGGTAGTGAGACTTCAAGTATTCTCACGCGCCTGTCTCTCCGTCTCTGTTTAGAAACTTGAGGAGCAGGACAGGAAGGCTGTAAATGTGAAGGAGCAACTGCAGCGAGAGCACCGTTACCTCAAGCGTCGCCTAGAGCAGCTCTCCGTGTCCGGGGGAGTGGAGCGCACCCGTACCGACAGCATGGGATCTGTCATATCCACAGACTCTGAACAAGGTACTGTAACTATACACCAATGCAATGTGCCACTGGATAAGGCACGATACTGTAGAATTGAGATTAAATTGCACTTCAACGACCATATTCACACAGCAGCCATTTTGCTCTTATGTCATACTCAAACCCCTCTCTTTGAGTATGACGTAAGAGCAAAATGGCCAATTACATCTACCTCTTATCACTAATTATGTACACAGTCATCAAACAGCGTTTGTCTACGTGTCATGTACGGAGGGAGTCTGTGTAATCAGTGATTTGTAATCAAAACATTTGACCACACATTGATACCAAGGATTGGTTTTTTTAAGGGGATTGGACAGTCCAGTCTTATTTAGCTTGCCTTTAATTAGATAGGCAGATAAAAAAAAAAAACAAGGATATTCATAGGGTCCTAGTTATTATGAGAGAGATCTGCTGAGCCCTGTGGAACGCCACACTCTCCTGCTCAGCCTCGGCCTTTATCGGCAGGTCATAACCCAGAGCTCAAAGGTCAAGTGTGTATTGATTCCAGCCACAGCCACCTGACCCTCGTTGGGGCAGCAGTACTCTAGAGGTGAGAAAAGCAGGGACGTTCTGTCCTGCAGAAAAGTAGGGAGAGCAAATAACTGCTGGGGTGCCCTCGAGCAATGCATGAAAGTACAAACCACCACCCCACCCCTGACACACGCACGCACGCACTCACACACACACACACACACACACACACACACACACACACACACACACACACACACACACACACACACACACACACACACACACACACACACACACACACACACACACACACACACACACACACACACACACACACACACACACACTGAACCCCTGGCCTAGGACAGCTAACAACACTCTAGGTGGTAAGTAAATACAGACATAGTTGTTTGTCAATGGAGGGGGATTAGTAGAGGTAACAGAAAGATCAGCGTGTTTACACAGAGTTTAACAGTTGCCTGAAGCCTACTTTCACTCTCATGCTTTCAGCCTTAGGCATATACGCCATGTTTTCCCGTGTACTGGACATGCGTGAGCGCGCACGCGTTTGTGTGTGTGTGTGTGTGTGTGTGTGTGTGTGTGTGTGTGTGTGTGTGTGTGTGTGTGTGTGTGTGTGTGTGTGTGTGTGTGTGTGTGTGTGTGTGTGTGTGTGTGTGTGTGCGTGCGCGTGAACTTCAGAGGTGTGGAGTTCAGCCTGGGTTTACATAGTTGGATTTATAAAACAGATTTCTGAAATATCATGCATCTTATTGGCTGATGACCGTGATATAGTAAAGTACAGTATACCATGGCTGTGAAGTCTCATGCCTTTGTAAAGTTCTTTATCACACCACAGCTAAGAAAACAAACGTTAGGCTACAAGCTGTACAGACTTCACAAGGTTTAAAATCGCGATGCGATGCAGTGTGAGCTTGCAATTTGGCGACTTTTGCTTTCTGTCATACGATGTATGTAGGACATAACCACTTAAACCCTATACTTACTTGACCGGTCAGACCGGATATCCAAAGGGCGCTACTAGGCCCCCTCCTGTTTTTGCTTTACACTTAATATCTGTGCTGAAAATAACCGATCTACAAGCTCACAACAGAACACACAGCAATTTTTTTAAATGCTGAAAGTATAAAATGGGGCTTAAGAGATTGAAACCAGGAAAAGGCAACGCTCATGTCATATCACGATACCACGATAATTATCCAAAATCCCAGACGGCATCTAGTATTATATCACAATATCGATATAATATCGATGTATAGCCCAACCCTAAGTTCACAGCTAAGGGTGTTGTCAACTTGTGGGCCCGATGTGGAGTGGCACTGCCATGACATACTGTATTTTGTGTGTGTACAGATCTGGTGGACATCGAGGGCATGGAGGGCATGGAGTTCAACCCCGGGGAGGCAGACAGCCTGGACGGCAGCATCAGCGACGTCGACGGCGAGGAGGAGGAGGAAGAGGAAGACCACTACAGTCTGCAGAGCAGCTCCAGCGACGGCAGTGGCTACACCACCGCCACGCATTCCCACAGACTGCAGCCGCACCACTGCTAAGGACGCTGGGGGCTCCACCCAAACCCCACCACCACTCAAACCCATGCTTTCCTCTCCTCCACCACCAACACCCCAAAGCCATTCCTTTGACTCATCATGCCCTAACTTCCACACCGGCTTGTTGGATGGTTCATTAAAGCCTAAAGCCCCTACTGTACCTCCCCCTACAGTACCTGACCTCTGACCCACACCCACCCCCGTCCCCGTCCCGTCCCCCTCGTCCACCCCATCTGCCCTTCTGGGAAGCAGATGGGATTTCCATTCTGTGGCATCCTTCCTGTCTGACCCCCCCCATCCTCGACCCTCCTAGACCACTGTTGACCCTACCTCACTCCCCACATTGCCCCCCAAAACCCATCCCGACCCCCACCCACTTACCTAACGCTGTTGCCGCAGGCTTTGAAAGTAGAGTAGAAGTTGTTGCTTTTTTTGTTTTGGATCTGGGGAACGTTGTTTGTGTTGTGGTGGAGAGCTTTGGCTTGTTAATGGGGACCGGTTGCTTCTTGTGTGGGAGAGAGACGTAGCTAACTAACCACAACTAATAAGCTCATGGTCTCCACGTATACTGTATTTGAATGCAACACACACACAAATTTGTGATAGAGAGGGCAAAGCACCTCTGCAGGCTTTGGAACGTGTTCAGTGGGCCTGCAGAACGCTATCTCCATCCGTCTACATTTACTGTACTGTTTACACACATTGACATTCTTAACACTCTAAAACCAGAGCAGTGAGCAGGCTGGGGCGTCGACATCTTGCTGGAAGACACTGGCTGTTGGGAGTTGTGTTGAACTCTCTAACTATTAGGCCACTAGGGGTTAGCTTGAACCAACCTGAACCTTACAATTAGGGCTGGGCAAATATCAATATTATATCGATACTATGATACGAGACTAGCTGGATATCATAATGTTGTGATATGGCATAAGTGATTTTATCACTCAAGCCCTATTTTATACTTTAAAAAATGTAAATAATTTTTCAGAAATAGTAGAAATAGAAGATATATAAGCTCACAACTCATCACGATGCATATAGATCTGCTATTTTTGCCATTTTTGAAAAGTTTTACAAGAAAATAATAATTATTGTCACAAATTCACAATATGATATCATCACAATATCGATATTGAGGTATTTGGTAAAAAATACTGTGATATTTGATTATGTTCATATCGCCCAGCACATTAATACCAATATACTACATGACAGTTTATGACCAAAATATAAATGATACCAATGGCTTTTTAGCCAGATCACCAAAAACATCACAGAGCAGGATAAAATGGATGAAAGAAAGGACATAATGGGACAGTGATGTTCCAGTGAGGGTTCTCTAACCACTGCTCTGCACTACTGCACAGTAAAATCCTCGCTGTTAATTTAACGAGATAAATGAAAACGGATTTTATTATGTGACCACTACACTATACTACCCTACTGTGTGATTGAGGGCTCGCCTCAATCCTAAAGCCTAGTTGAAAACCTCTATTACCGTGGAAATGGATTGCCCAGAATCTTTAAATATGTTTTTTTTTTTTTCTTGTTTTAACTTTTCTTTTTTCTTTTTTTCAGTAGCGAATTGATGTAGCAGTAATCATGGGAAGCTAAAGGCTTTCTCAAAGCTTATTTTTTATATGATTCTGGCATTTCGGTTGAAGACCACAATGTAAACAATGTAGACGTCTTCCCCATAATGGCTGCATTGCCTTCTATCTCTTCCACGTGGTATAGCTAGAGCATTATGGCACTAGAAGAAGGGAGAGATTAATGAAAAAGGGTAAATTCCTCTTTCTACTTAACAAGCAGGTCTGTCTCTTCTACCTCAGTGCCATCACACCCCGATTATCTCTCCCAATATTTGTTACTTTTTACAACTAGTGTGTGTGTGTGTGTGTGTGTTCCTTGTGTGTCTGCATTCAACTTCCACGTCCTCATGAACAAGTCAAAGCTGTAGAAGTGGGGTAAAAACAACAAATTGATGATGAAAAAAAAAGAAAGGCCAGCTCTAATGGTTTGCTCTCTGTGTAGAGACTGCTTTCATTAGCTGTCAAGGAAACTAATCAACTTGCAGTAGTTCTTTCATTTCTTTTAACTTCACTGCTGTTTTATCCTCTCCTCTCTGCTGTTCTGTTACTCGCTTCTGGAGCTCCCCAAGGCATTGACTGATGCAATATATTCATCGTATGTGTCAACTAACAGAGTAATGTTGTTAGCGATGCCGTGCACAGTAGATGTTCTATCGACGGAGGAGGCATGTCTTTTGCTCTCTGAACATGTGATTATCGTTAGGTAGGTCTCAAACCTCTTTAAAGCACTCCTTAGAGCTTGGCAATCCAACCTGACTCTTCAGAAAAATGTATAAATATATAAAGGGGCCAAGGTCCGTTGAAGGGCGAAGGTCTGACCCCCCAAAAAAAGACAAAAGGCTTAAAAAAGACGTTACAAAAAGTAAGTATCACTGAAAGTGATTTTAGCCAGCGTAGTCTATATTTCTTCTATTAAAATGTTTTGTATTATATTTTTCCTAAATGAAAAGACAAAAAAGAAGAGTATATCTATAAATATATAAATATATATGTATATGAGAGACAGACAAGACGGAGAGGAGGCCAAGCTTGTCGAGAGTGGGAGAACAGGGGTGGGGGGGGGTTAGGCCAAGAGGTGGCGTTGTAGTCAGAGGGCACCGGACCTCGTAACACTGCCCACCCCCCCCTTCCCTTACACCCCCCCCTGACTGTTCTCCCCCTCTCCATTTGTGCCTTGGGTGTAGGCCTTGGCGACTGACTGTTGTCGTGCGCCCCTCGACCCTCCCTCCATGCTGATCCCCCCAACCCTCCCTCCCCTCCCCTCCTCCTCCTCCCAGCATCCCTCTCTCTGTATCCCTCCATACGTGATCAGGTCGCCAAACTCCACCCCTCAGGGGCGACCAGCAACACACACCCCTTGGCGATACCCCCAAACCCCCAGTGGGTCCCCCCCTCGTCCACCTCCTCCTCCTCCTCCTCTGGCTCTCCAGGCAGAGAGCCGACGAGCACGCTTTGACTCTCAACCCCACTCCATCCGCCATGGCAAAGGAAAGATGGAGGACAGTGTAATGTACATTGTACATGGGGGCACGTGAAGAACTAATAAAAGCCCCCCTCCCCAAGGTCTCTGGCACTTCCCCAGCCCCCCCCCCCCCCCCCACTGCCCTAACTGCGTACCTGCCAGCCAGTCTGATGTTCAGCTATGACTTACAAACAAGAACAAAACCTCCTTCCCTCCAAACATGGCAGCTTCCATTTGCTTCCCAAAACGGTCACCAAATGGAGGGCAGGGGTTCAAACTTCAATCAGACTGGCTCAAAGCTATTTTATTCTCCTTCTGTTCTGTTCTCATCGTGGCGGCGCTATCCCTTGTTCTTCTTTGACAATTATGCGGTTGTAAAACATTTAGATTTTAGTTTTTTTTGGGGTGGGGGGGATGGAGGGATGGTCACCTAGAGAGAAGTGATGTTAAAAGAAGAATCCCAATTTTGATGGCAGCTCAAGGTGTTCTCTCATCACTAACTCTCGGTGACACCTCCCTAAAAATAGACAAAAAAAGATAGTGTTCAAAAAATAAACATGTCCTCCCTCGGTTTGATCAGGGGGGGCGTGTTGAGACAATAGCAATACAACCGTCTTGTGCTTTCTAAGAGGGTGTGGGATTTTCTACCCAAGCAGGTGTTTTGCTTTATTTTACTGTTTTTTTTTTTTGACTCCGTGGTGCATTTCTTTTTCTTTTTTTTCGGTGACCAATTCGTTTTCTGCATTTTTTTCCTCACGTTTCTCTCTGGATGAATTTTACCTCTCCTGATCTGCACTCTCTCCATACACTGAAGGAGGAGCGATGAGAAACAAAAAAAAGAATAACGTTCTTGAAAAAAAAAAAGCTGTTTTTTCTTTTTGTGCTCATTGACAGTTTACATTCATGTCAAGGTTTTGTACATGAGTGTTGTAGTAGCAAAGAAAATGTTCTCTTTTATTTTATTGGTTAAACGGAAAACTGAGTAAAACAGGTAAATTAAAAAATGACTAAATTCTCTTGCACAGAACCTCCCATCAGGAAAACAAAACGTAAGGCCTCTTTTACACCTGGCATTAATAGGCATCTTGTATCCAGATCACGTTTAAGTATGATTTGGGCTATGAAAAGAAAAAAGAAAAAAGAAAAAAAAAAAGTGTTAAGAAAAAGTATTATGTAGCCGGATTACATTTATACTTTTACACCTGGATACAAATTCAATCTGATCACAGAGGGCACGTGTTAATGCCAAATGTAAAAAAGGTGGTGTGCAAAGGACCTAATGAATGGAGATTAAAAGCAGGGCCACATATGAGATTCTAATTTGGTTTTTTTTCATTGTGACATTACTGAAAACTGCACATACTGTACCTATAAGCACACATACAGGATTAAGTGGCATTTTCTGAGGGGGTTGGCTGCAGATGGGTGGTGTTGTTTGTCTGCTGGACATTGTGGTTATAGCGTTTCTTTCTATTTTAATGATGTGCCTTGAAAACAACAAAAATCATCTTTATTTTGCTTTATACCAGAGATTGTACCATAATGAGTGACTGCGATAGTGGATGTAAGACATTTTTATCTAAAGCGCCTTACATTACCACAGCTGCATAATAATAATAATATTTATAATTATTATTATTATTCTTTTTGCATGGTTTGCCTCAGTAGCAATGCCATCCTGGCAGCTAATGCCATGTACTCCCCTATTGAGCTGGGAAACTTACCCAGTGCTCTACCCATTGAGCTAGAGAGAATTAAACCTGTTGCTATGCCCGTTTCAGTCAAATACACAGGACGACTTATGGGAAAAAAGAAACATCCCAATGCAATTCAAACCTTAAAATGTGTCCAAAAGACTGGGAAGGGTTCAGCGGACTATGGATTCTCACTGTGTGAGGGCAGAGAAGGGCCGATCTCTTTGCTTTTATTTTTCTGTCACACATGAGATTTACTGGACAGTGTGAGTTCTCTAAAGAGCACAAAACCTCAGCATGTTGCGAGGTGAAAACAGCAGGCATACAGGGTCTCTTGGGTTTTAGGTGAAGTAAGATTGAAGCACAAACTGAGACAAAAGAAGACTGGATGTATTTTAGGAAAGAGACGTCACAGCTCAAACAGAAACCCCACTCAAAATACAGAAGAATAAGAGTAGAACATAGTAGAAACTGGATACAAATTTATGTCCCAAGTCCTCCCTCCGCTATTCCCATAAAATGTGACGACGTTCCAATTCATTGTTGTTCCTGCCAAATAACAAGTCATTTAGATTTTCTGTGACTTACATTGTTAAGGAGGGGGGCATATTTTTTTTATCAGTACATGAAGATATACAGGAATACTTGGTGAAGATATTCACCAAGTATTCCTAAAACCCCAGTCCTCCCTGTTCTTTTTCTTTCTTTCTTTTTCTTTCATTCTTCCTTCCTGCCAGCATGAAGAGTGATTGTAGTTGTAGAAGAGGGCCTCTGTCTCCTCTACATTGGAGATACTCAACTTCTCTTGTTGCCATTTTGTGTTGGCATGGGAAGAGCCCATTGGATCTATCATACTGGTGTGTGTTTTAGCACACACTCAAAGCCACAATGGTTCATGGACATCTGATAAACAGAGACATAGGGACCAGATTGAGATTAAAGGGGCATTTCACTTAAAACTCTGCAAGAAAATCATGCACAATTATCCCACAAAAGCCACAAACCATCTTGCACTAACTAAACTTGGTCCTGAGAGTTGATTCAAAGTTTCTCATTTGAATATATCCTCTCAGTGGTGTCATCAGGAGGACACACAGCTCCAACCCAAATCAAAACCGGCAGTCCGAGGCCAATGCCTCTCTTGGAGAATGAATTACCCTGAAGGCAGAGACAAAAGTACAGCTCATGTGTTACGGGTGAAATGCCCCTTTTTGGTGGGAGGGTGGTAGCAGCAGGAATTTGCAGTGGTGATCGGGTACTTGTAATAGCAGTTAAGCTAGCATACAGTGCTGTGTGTTGTAGAATGGAAAGCCAAATGGGTTACATTTAGTCAAACAATGACCTGTGGCATAGTAAACATGATGTTAATGTCACCACTTGACCTAGACACCCTGCAACATATGGTGCTCATATACAGTGATGTAACACCTTGTATTACTATTGGCATTTTTACTGTTAATGCACCACAGGATGTGTGATGAAATATGATCCATTTGGCCTGCCGAATCATAGGGGAGAGTTCTGTGCCAGAGACCTGTGAATATATGTTCCTTTTAATTTTTTTGCGGATGTGTAATATGCATTCAGAAGATGTGTTATATTATATAAGTTCTTGTTTTGTTCTGTTTCGTGTGTGTGAGCGTGTGTATACACTTAAGTACCTGGTGCTGCAAACACTTGAAGGTATTGTGTATTCTTTCATTGTAATATAATTAAAAATGTTTTATACATACAGTTGTCGCGGCCTCGTTATTACGTTTATGTCAGTGGAAATTACAGCTTTTTCCAACTGGGCATATTCAGAGGATCAACACTGCCCCACCCATCATGTCATACACTGATTCTTGCACTAACCCATTTGTTGTCCAGAGTTTAGCCTAGTATATACTTTGTTGTACAATAATAACTAATTTAGTTCTATGAAATATACATTGGGATGTTTATAATTTGTCCTCCCAGCAACAGCATAGAATATGAAATGACGACAACTAGTGGAAATCTTGCTTGGAAAACCATTAACAGGAACACTTCAGATGCTTTATGGGTTTTATGGCCTCTTAAACGTACGATTCAAGTGAGCATATTACAATATATTATTAAACATGAGCTTGGCATAGAGAAAGCTGTTAAGAGCCCATTATGACCATGATTAAGCTGCTGTCTGTCTAAGTGCATCCTGATGTTGGATTTTTGCAACTGCACAACAATTGCATCTGTAATTATGAAATTATGGAACAATGATACCTGAAACACCATCAGTAATGTCGTGGAATTACAAAGTCACAAGAGGCAGAAGTCCAGTCCATATGAATCATATTCTTTTATCAAAGAGCATAAATGAACAGCGCACCATATTTCATAGTATACAAGTCTCAAAACTATTCATCCTAGAAGGGAATGCAATATTTAAAATAAGATCTATGAAAAATAAGTCTACATACAAGAACAGATGAACAAATGCTAACAGTAAACTTCATTAATCCGTGTATCATTTGTTTTTCAAAAAAACAATTCACATTAAAAAGCCCTGAATAATTACTCATTTACCAATTTCTAACTTTGTTCACTGAATAAAAAAATTGAGAATAATTGAAAAAAAAAATGAAATAAAAGTTAATGTTAATGAGCAGTCCATTTAGATGTTTTTTCATCTAACACGACTGGCATGACCCAGAAGTAGGGAGAGGTTGCTAGTTATGCAACAGCTGTATTGTTTTTTTCCTTTTCTTTTTCTGGTGTTGTGGTCATATTGTGTAGTTTTACTTATATACGCTGTATTTACAGAATCACTGCAAGAATATAAACATAGGTTTAGGATTGGTTATTTTGAAAGGGGCGTTGTGCTTTCAATCACAGTACACAAGACGAACAAGCTGCCATAATTGTATGAAATTAGACATAGTAGATCCTCATTAATCAATGCGCAGATCCGACGGCAGAGACCATCTCAAAACTGATTTATGAAACAGTCGTGTCTCGTCAAACACAAGAAGACAACGCTGTGTGCGTATTTGCGCATTGCGCTCCTGCTCTGTGGTTTGCCAGTGGGGAAAGCCCCATCTATGACCTCCCCCTTCCATGTACAGTAGCTTCAGTTCCAAAGATACAGCGAAGGGTGATGGGGCTAGGGTTGGGGCTAGGGATAGCACCAGGTATGCCATTAGTCCTACTTGAGGGGGTAACCTTTGTCACCAAGTAGGCTTCATGAATCACACCAAAATGTTCTTCACTGAACATCACCAAATGACTCGACGCTCGTTTGATAAATTAGCATAATTAGCCTATGTTAAGTGTCTACTGTAGGTCGTAGACACCATTTGCTTCTTTGCGGGTGCTTTGAGGATTAAATCCACCTTTATATTCGCGCAGTGATTCTGTAAATGTAACCTATAGTTTTAGTTTACCCAACTAAAACCAAGCATAAGACCGCAACACCAAAAATAAACTAGTTGGCAGAAAACTAATAATATAACTGTCGCATAGCAACAATTAACCGCTTTTTATTTGTTTCCCCTTTTGTTGTACAGAGCACAACATTTTAAATTGGAGAACAAGTTATACATCTGGTTCATGTTAGTTTTGGAAAAATATTTTATTTTGAAAACAAATTAACAAACGATACATGGATTTTCATTCAGTGATATGCTGAAACAATGGTTATGCCACAATGCCGTTAAGGCAATTGCATTGGACAGGAAAGTCTGAACGCAGAAGGTTGGATGATATTCTGTGGGAATTCCTTTCTTTTGTGCACTCACTGTTTTGTTTTATTGTTGATGCTCTGAAATAGACATTGCTAGTCTAGCACTAATAAATAATTCATTTTAATATTTGGATTATTACACATTAGGACAATATGAGGTAAACTACACCGCTCCTTCTCACACTGCAGGCCTAAGAGTATTAGGATGCACATTCGCATAATAAATTAACCACGTATAAAAGTGTCAAAGTGTTGTGCTGGTGAAAGGCCTGAAAGCTTATAGCAAGAGGCAGCAGGTGGCACAAAACGGTTTAGTACCTGAGACTTAATGACAGCTTACAGAGAGTACAGCAAGAGAGAGAGAGAATGGGAAGTAAGACCCAAACTCAAGAGGCTGGTTGAGAAGACCTGCAATGCAGATGAGACAGATGTGAGGAGAGCCCCATCCTGCCTGATTCCAGCACAGCTCCAGTTTACTGTAATAGGTTATACCTATGTGTATAAACATGGCCTAAAGTCCTTTGGTGCAAGAGGCAGGGCCCCTGTCAGACATACTGCTGGGGTTTCTGTGGGGTGGTGGCTGCTGCAGCTAGTGTTCTTCTCTTCTCTGTTGCAGCCAGTGCCGCTTCCTTGGCCTTCTCCGATGCGTCCTTCACTGTGTCCCTGCGCAACCGCTGGGGCGCCTCTCCTAGTTCCACAGAGCATGGTGGGGAGTGGGGTTGAACAGAGAGGAGGAGAGGAGGAGGAGGGGACTAAATTAGTCACATGTCTGGTTAGAGATGGACTATAACCTAATTCCTTGGGCTAAACAAGGAAATGCCCAACAAGGAAATGCAACAGAGAGCGTTGTAAAAAAAGATTATTATTATATTATGGTATCATGCAAAACTTCAGGCCTACAATTCAAAATGTATGTTGTTGTCGTTGTATGACTGTGGGGGGGAAATTATGTAAGTTAGGTTATTTGTTAATGAGCCAAGATATTGAGTTTAGATTTTGTCTCATTTCTGCATGGCTGGGTGGATATCACAGTATCGTGGTACAAACAAGCACAAATAGCAAATACGTCGAAGGCCACCGCGCAGTTGCGTGGCCACTCAGCATTATGCATAACAACGCAGACTTGTGTGCCTAACAGCTTGCACAGTCAGGCACCATTGCAGTTTGTCCATGTGTGTCCCGAATTTGACATTGTATACCCACGGCTTCCTGGCCGGCGTTGTGTGAAAAAAAGCCACAGGTATGGTTGTTGACAAGATCACTGTGGAACTTGTGATTATGAAATGCCATGTCTCAATGATCTCAGTTCAGTGTAAGGACACAGGCACACGCACGCACACACACACACAGAGTGCTGGATCCAGAGTGTCTAGCAGTTTTGTAATCGCACACTGATGTGTGTGTGTGTGTGTGTGTGTGTGTGTGTGTGTGTGTGTGTGTGTGTGTGTGTGTGTGTTCGTGTGTGAGACCACACAATGAACCATCCACCCTGAGTGTGTGAGAACAATACTTTAACCACTGTCTCCACACAACAACAACAAAGAGCTGCATTCCGCTGTAGTATGAGAGACACACAGAGAGAGAGATGGCGGGGGGCAGACAGAAGGGTCTAGACTCTAGAGAGAGAGCATGATGGAGAGACATGGGTGGGGAAAAAAGACAGGAGGCATAAAGAGTGACAAAATGTAGAGAGAGACAGGCAAGACAACAGAACTAGGGGTGCAAGGGTTAATCAAACTACTCTATTATTACTACATATAAAAATTATCGATAATCAATTTAAACAAACATTTAAAAAGGGATTGTAGGCGAGTTCAGAGATAAAAAAAAGAAAAAAACTATTGTCAAACACTGCACCTCCACTCCCCCCCCCCCTCCTCATCAGCAGTTCGTTTCCCCGACCACCAGGGGGTGACGCAGGGGGGACTTCTAAACGGGCCATGCCGAAAATAGGTTGCTTTATTCGGATACAATGCATGTCACTGCCCGCCCCTGCCGGTTCTCTGAATTTTTATTTGTAAATAGGCTCTTTCATGATAAATTGACCACATATATGAAGTTAAACAACTACATTCTATCCAAACGCTATCTTAAAAGTAAATTCCCTGCCTCAAAAAAGAAGTTTGAGAGCATTTTAAAACCGAAAGTAAGAAGTATAAACTGCCTACAGAGAAAACATTTTTTGTCGGCTGCACTCGGTCCCATTCGGTTTCACCCGAACACTTCACACGGGCACGGACGCGCACATGCGCGCACATGCGCGTCCATGCATTTACGTCCCGGATACCCGGATGTCAAAACATAAATTGTAGGGAAAATACGGATTTCAGAAAGAGGGCTGTGTTTCAATGCAGGAAAACACCCCAGCATCATTATATAGTGGCTGATAGAGGGGAAAAATGCAAAATATATATATATATAAATATTCTTAAAATTTAGGCTTAATGTTGCCTACAATCCCTTTAAACAAAAAGTACATCCGACTCAGACGAAAAAATTATAATAACTACCTTATGTATGTAAACCTCTAATAAAAGTAAAATATTCGAAAGAAAAAAAGAACCAAATAAACAAACAACAACTGACCCAAAAAATGGGCAAGGAAACACGTTTATCCACCAGTTAGAAGATTTAAAACTTTATTCCTTAAGACTTAAGTCCAAAGGAATTATCTTCATGGTTTGGTTCTGTTTTCTACAACTTTCTAAGTCTTAAGAGGGTCAAAATGTTCTCAGCAGTTCTCGGCAGTTGATTTGGACTTCCCTCAAACCTTGTGTGCTGTAGTGTGCTAAGGCAATGGTTGGGTTCTGGGAAACAGGCAGAGGTAGTGTCCTAGGACATATTTATCTTGGTTCAAATCAGGATATTAGAAACCAAGATTCCACTTTACAATCATTTTTCATATCCTGTCTTCTTTCTGTGTCTAATCTTTCTCTTTCTCTCTCTAGCCCTCTCTCTTCCGTGCTCTCCTTCTAACCACTTTGCAACTCTGCCTTGGCGTGAACCCTGATTGACACAGAAAGACAGACAAAATGGTAGACATGCAAAGACATACACAGAGAGAGGCATAAGCAGAGAAACAGAAAGAGATAGAAAGAGCGATAGACAGACAGACAGTGAGAAAGCTCTGAACCGTCAGACTGCACAGGGCTCTGAAGTATTCCCAGGCTCCCTGAAGCGCACGCGCACACACACACACACACACACACACACACACACACACACACACACACACACACACACACACCAACTCCTCACTATAGCCTCTTTGAGCTCCTCATGACCTCCCTCTCCCCTCCTATGTACGTTCTCCTTCCTCCTCCTCCGTCTCCGACTCTCTGCTGGAGATGCAGACGGGAAGGAGATCAGAGAGAGTGCGAGCATCCACAAGCATGAACAAACGAACGGCTTTGCGATTGCACACGCACGCACATGGGGCGTATACGCATCTGGCATGGAGGCAAACAAACACACACAGATTAACCCGAATGTACACCTTTCTCCGTCTCCTGCCCCCATGTGAGGCTGTGTTGAATGTGCATGACCCGTGTGCAAGGCACCACAAAAAGTCATTTTGACTCAAAGCCTTTAGATGTGGATTACAACAGCGGCGGTGGTCTACTCACTATCACCTGCCAGCTGTCTAGTACTGTTGAATATGTGTAGGAGGTGATTTCATTGTTTTGCATCAGCCTTGCTCCAACACCTTTCTACCAGATGACAGCAAACTCCCTGAATTAGTGGTACGGACAATCAACTGACAAATCAATTCTCAGCTGATGTGTGGAGTGGTGTGCTGCAAGATTAATCGTAGGTATTTCGTGTCTGTGCGCCCATGTGTCCGTGTCCGTGTGTGTCTGTCCCAGGCATAACTCAGGCATCGTCCAAGGGATTGACTTCAAATATGGATGGTTATAGCTCTCATCCTCACTTCTAGTGGTGCTGTTTTGTGTTTTTTGTGCTTTAAATTGCATTTGTTCTGGATGAATAAAAACAGACGGTCCAAAAAGATAAATATGCTTAATTTCTATTTCTTATTGAGTGGTGAATATAACCTCCGTTGCAAATAAAAGTTAATGATACTCACACATTCTGTTTGGCAAACGTCATCACAAATTAATACCCGTTTTATGATTTTCAAAGCTTAAAATGCAATCGCCAGTCAGAGCCACGGAGAACTAAGCACTAAATTAGCACTAAACTGGGGAGGGTTCTACAGAGTTAAGAGCACTACCGTTGCTACATGGGGTACTGTACCAGGCATGCATGCCATCATATAGCTAGACACTGGTAAAGATGGCATATATGTCCTTACTAAGATACTCACCACCAGTGTGAGTCTCACAGGCCCAGTCCTGCCATCGCAGCAACAGACAGGTTGCGGGGCAGAATCATATCATGGAAGAATGAATTGCGGTTGACTGCTGAATGTATACAGTATGCAGAGTGATATGTAGGCCTATTGTGATATCCTTAACTGTGCCAAAAGTAAAGGTTGTTCATGTTTCAGTGCATACTTTGCCAATTGTAATTCAGGTGAAATGAACAGTAAGCAAGCCAGCCAGCCATCTAGAAACCAAGTCAGCTCATCACTTTTGTCTAGACTAGACAAGGACCTTCTGAACAACATGACGGGGGAAGCATAACGGCTCTTCACATGATTAAAACCCACCAGGTTCTTGTCTGAAGTAAGTGGAACGTCGTTACACAAGGCCGTCTCTTAGAAACAAAACAGTCTAACTCAAGCCTTCTTGAATCACTGCTGCTGCATGCTACACCGAGACAGAAGAGATACAGGCAGAGAGCGATGCAATCATAGCCTGATTAATATCCATGCATTATGGAGGAGACATTTTGTTTGTATAGCAACTTGAAGGGGGCGCAGGGGGGGGCTTGATGTTGAGTGGTGATTGGCTTGGTGTGTGTATGCCATTTCACATGTTCTACTCTGATTCCCCCCCGTTCTTCACAATCAGTCCTGAAGAGCGTTGAGAGGCTTCAACTCACCCCACGGGCACCAAGCCTGGTGAAACTTGGGCCTAAAAAAGCAACCTCTCTTTCCGTGAGTTTTTATCGTTCCCCTACTCGGCCACGGTTAAAAATAACTTGTGACCGTTTCCCCTTTTCTCTCCCAACAGTACTTTCCCTCTCTCTTGTCCTCCTGATGGTGGTGCAGTCTACATACCGTGTAAGTTGGACAGTGCGTACTCCAGCCCTTTCATGGACTTTGCCTGGTTGCTCTTGAAGCGGGCCAGTCCAAACTCCTGGAGGAATAGGAAAAGAAAACTGACTTTAAAAATCACATTAATCTATAATACACCCATTAAAACCGGGAAAGCACCTTTGTCATTTTAGATTTTAACCACTGTGAAAAAATATATATAATCTTTGACTATATATATTTTTTTAAAGCAAACATTGCTAACTCAAATCTTTGCTTCTGGGGGGACCCTGGAACAAAATGTTTTGAGATGGGGGTCTGCGGCCAAATACATATACTTTTGGGGGTCCTTGACATGAAAAAGTTTGAGAACCACTGATATAGCAACAGAAGTTTTTCAGAAAACTGGGTCTCAGGTCTTAATGGGTTAATTGTATTTTAGTGTAACTAATTCTCCATGGCCTACAGCCTGAAGTTTAGTTATTTACTAGTAGAAATGGCTTCAGATTGAATTTCTAAAAAGCCTAAAGTCACTGTGTTAAGCACATAAAACCATAATATGTTTCAGAAGGCGGTATTGTGGAATCTAATCTGTTTCCAGCAGTGACCCCTCAGTAAGGCCTAGGGCGCCGTATGGAATAAGTGTCTTCCTGGTGACATCACTGAGGATAAATTCAAAAATGTAACCTTTAATTAACTTTCAAGATTTTCTTTTCTTGGTGAAATTCCCCTTTAAAGTGGCTCCACATCAAGAAGAAGAAAAAAACAACACTATGCTTTGCTTACATGGTTCTTTCTTCCTTCTCCCTAGAGGCATTCAGTCTGAAACCCTGGCATGTTCCACAACAACTAATAATAATAGACTTGACATATAATAGGCCTGTCTCCATTTCCTCTTTCCCCTCAAATCTTCCCGTTCTTTATTTTGGCGCTTGTGCATGCAGGCATCCAATCTCCCTCCCGTGCATGCTAGCGCTTGACCAACCAATCACACTGGAGGCTTGGAAATACTTTTTAGCATGCAAGGCCTCCTATAAAAGCTTCTAGTTATGTAGGTCACAAGGAGTGTGTGCATACGTGTGTGTGGAGGTGCTATACTTTTAAACTCTGGCACAAGTAAAAGTGTTTTTTTTTATCACTGGAGTTGATCTGCGTTTGCCAGAGAGCATTCTGTCCACCACCCACCACTACATTCTTGGAATAGATTTTCCAGGCAACAACTCAAAAGTGTGCTTTGCGAGATGCCGACCACTCACACGACCAACCTGCCTCTATTTAGAACGACCTGATTTTGGGGGGAAAACAAATATACAAATCCTCAGTTGAACTTTGGAAACACTGGAGAGCAGAGAGGATGCATTTCCGTCTAAAGCTCTATTCATTCATATATGTCGCTAGGTCCACCAGAAATAAGTCCATGTCATACAACTATAAATAAGCAGAGCATAATGAATGAGCTCAGATTAAACCTTTCGGGTGTATTGTAAAGAAAATAAGCTTATTAAGATGTTGTATGTTTAAGGTCATTGTAGTTAATTGGACAACATTCAGTGTGTTTGCATAATATGTTCGAGTATGTCAGTAATTCTCCACGCTGATTTCAGGAACGTAATATAAACGAGAACGCTGGTTTCCTTTTCCAGGAAAAAGAGAAATTGGGATAACATCTAGAATTCTGCTGGAGAAATCAGGATACATGACCATGTATGCCCTAATTCCAGATTCTTAAAGGGTTCTTAAGTGTGCTCCTGTGTTTGGAATACAACCCAAGTAAAGAAAGCACCTACAAATGACTCTCTCCCATCTGTCTTTGCTTCACATACGCATCCATACATGCTGTAGAATGACACAGAGACACAATTACATGTCCTTGTAGCAGGGCCAGTGCCACCAGGGGGCGTCGCCCCCTCAACCAGACCGTCCTGCCACCTCAGTCAAAATGGATGTGAATTTTTTTTCTTCTTCAAATAAAAATAATATCAATAATAAAATATACAACTCCTGTGGGTGATGATGGATTGGGTTTAGCTCCAGTGTCAGTAGCAAGGTTTTTAGTCAAGGACAGTCTGTTGCACAAATACGTAAGCTACTATTGGTTGTCTGCTGAGCTCCCTCCTCCCATTCATTATTACGTTGTTGCGTCACATAGGTTCAAAAACTCCCCCACGCAGGTGAAGACTGGAGGAAGCATCGCATGTTATTGTTGCTCATGTGTTGATAATGTAGACTAAGAGAGCAGTTTCAAAATGCATATTCGGAAATGGATGAAAAAACAGACAGAATCTGCAGCAATTGCAACCACCTGGGCTCGCAACTAGCACTGTGAGTGTGGACGATAACAACAACACAAGCACGGTCCAGTCGCTCTCTGCCACGGACCCCGGTTCCCAGTTCCCCTGTTGTCACAGTCAGCAATGAATCGCCGTGATCCACCAACAGCACCGAACGTGCCAGACGACCTAGGCAAAGACAAGCCAGTCCAGGTTTGTCTGTATTAGCATTTTGCACAAACAAAAATGTATGCGGTGTCCACACTCTTTTTGACATGACAGTCTGAGCTATTCGTCAATGTACCACCGGTACATTAGTAGGCTGCATAAATATATATGTTTTAACAGCCAGTTAATAAAAAAAACCTTCTGGTACTTTTTAATTAATAAGGCACAGCCAGCACGGGATACACGGATGCGTTTCGGCGTAAAGCGTTCCTCAGCTTGTATCAGAATAAGGAAGCGGTCAGTGTGGTGTTGTTTTTACCGGAGGGGGGGTGGGTACTGATAGTCAGACAGACCTGTTGGCTGCTGTGCGTGGTTGTAAATGGCCACCGTGACTCCACGACACTGTCAATCTCAAAGACACCTGACTTAACATTATGAGGGCAAAGAAATCAACAATTGTAAGAGCAAGAGCTCGCCCCCTTCAGTGTGTCACTTGCCCCCTCCTCTGCTCTCGGCTGCCGCCAGGCCTGCCTCGTAGGCTCAGGTCAAAAGCTTGTTGGAGGATCACATTATGTCTCCTAAAAGGCAATAATCACCTTCACCTCATTTACTCAATGTTAAATAAAGGAATGCTTAAATAAAGGTATCTAGATAGGTAACCAGCGATCACACAGAGAACACTACAGGCGCGGCTGTTTCTAAAATGCCTATAGGCATGCAGACCGGCATGCAGGGCTAAATAGAAGACATGAGCGTGTGCACAACAAGGCGATCAAACATTATAACTTAATGGATTCATGCAGACATCAAGTTCTCACTCTTGGAAAATGAGAAACTCCTGCAGTGTGGGTAAGTTCCCTGAGACCAAAGGCAGACATTCAGACCCTAATGAGATTTGGATCTCTGTACTTAAAGCTGTATTATGTAACTTTTTCTTAAGTGAATAAAATGTTATTTTGTCCAATCTGTATGGTATAATATAACTTATACAATTGCGGTGGTTGTATTTGGTCTCCCTGCTCTTCATTGAGACAGTTAGATCCTGTGACTGTATTGACAGGACCTTTGACACAATTTTTTATTTCTTCCCTAAGCAAGCAGGCAGACTCTATTAGCTCAGTAGTAAAACATTCAGCACTTGTGCAGGAGACCCAGATTCAAATCCAGGGTAGAACAGGAAAGACGAGGAAGTGTTATGTAAAACAAGGGTTCTTTTTCATCCCTATTATTATTATTAGAGCTATTGTTTCAATGTACCTGGATGGGTCTGGAGAAGCCGTAGACACTGGAGGAGATCCAGGCTTCTCGTCTGAGATGGGTGGAGGAGGGCTGCTCCTCTGACTGCTGGAATACACAGCGTTCTTCCACTGACTGGAGGAGTGAGAGATAAAAAATCAGAGAGAGGCAGACAGACAGACAGACAGACAAATGGAGGAGAGGTGGGAGAAAGGCAGTGGGTGTTACTGTGGAGTGCTACATCGCTCAACTAGTGATACGTCACTATCTTATAATGGCCTTTTTTTGTGTAACCTATTAGCCTATGAAAAAGTATTGAAGGTACACAATATTATTGTTTTCTAGTCTGTACTGAGAATTCCACTAACACATAATATACTTTGTCAAGTACTATATTGTTAAAGGGATATTTCACTTTCAAACATGTTTGGGGTCATCTTAACCTTGCTTTGTGAGCACCCTAGACATTTTTTTTTAAGTTGCTTGATTCAGTATTTAGATATTTGATATTGATTTGATCAGACACACCCCCCTCCTATACAAACCCATTGTAATAAAATAAAAATAAACATTTTCAAAAAAAGTTATTAAAAATAAATGAAAACATATTAGAAGGCCAATATCAGTCCAAGGACGAGTGTTTTCAATTAATCTAACATGGTTAAAATGTTGTTTGAAGTTTATATAGGTGTCTGATAAAATCAATATCAAATATGTAAATACTGAATCAAGCAAGATAAAAACTGTCTGGGGTGCAGACAAAAAGTAGACGTTAAAATGACTCCAAACATGTTTGAAAGTGAAATATCCCTTAAAATAACGTGGTGACATTTAAAAATGTCCTTTTTGTATATGAATCTTTACATAAGTATCTGAAAATAAGCATTTATACTGCATATTATACTGTATATTACTACTATATACTTGAACTGTCTAGAATTGAATGTGAGGATCTTTGCGCATTACTTGGTTATTTTACAGTAGGAAATAATGACAATTAAGGTGAGGAACATTGTTTTTAAAGTCATGGCATCGCCTAGCCTGATCATCAGACTGAAGCGTGAAGCTTCAAGAGAGGCAGTCCACTCAGAGAGTGGGCGGGGTCTATGGTCTGGAGCCAGGCTAGGCATCGCCAGTATGTCTATGACCATGTGGTCCTTGTGTGGTCCTCTTACAAAACAGTGACCTCAATACATAACATCTACCATCTCTCTACTCCAAATGACATAAAATGGTATAAAACTTGTGATCTCAGAATGGACTGATTTTCACAGGAGCCACTGAAGACTCTTATTTGATGCTTTTATTTCATTCAGAGTATAAATAAAATGGTAATAAATGAGCAAGTCATGTGAGAGATTTTTTGGCAGTTATGTGGTCCATTACCTGGAGCCCTTTGAGCCACCAATATTCACAATAGATGCAACCACCTCAACCTGAATAAACTGGCCCATTTCAAAATATATTTCATTCCGTTTGAAAGGGTTGGTATAAAAACCTCCTTCTGATTACTTTCTAGCCATATCTACATATATCTTTACCTATATATACATTTCTGCATGTTTGCCTAGGTTTATTCTTTCACAAGGTTATCAATTTGCAAATCTACAACGTTAAATACAGTATCTTGTAGCATATTGTAAGTCTCTTACAATAGCTGGGTTTTAAGTGTTAGTATTTTATACTTCTTAAAGATAGTGACACTCAATGCAGTACTGCAATGACAGCTAACTGATAATTCATTCATTGACTAACAGTACAAAAAATATGTTTAGCAAGTGTATCAGGATAAATGCATGTACGCTCCCGTCACAAGAGCCATTCAAGAGTGACAAAAAAGATTGTTTTATAAAAAAAATAACAACAAATATAAAATCCATTGCATTTAAAAACCAGTTGTTAAAGGGCCCTGTGAGGATTCTTTTGACTGAAAGCCGAGCGCTCACCATGAGTGTGGTGTGGTTGAGGTTCCAGGTGTAAGTGGTCATGCTCCTGTTGACTGGATCCACAATGGAGTCCTCCACGATGTAGACACAGCGGGCCATGTTGGAGGGGAACACGGCCTCAGCCCAGCGGGGCAGCCGGTTGGTCTTTGTCAGGAGGCGTCTGGAGTGGAGACGCTGGTCGGCGGTCACCTCCCGATACACCACGTCCTCCGTCAGAACATGAGTGCTAACACACACACACACACACACACACACACACACACACACACACACACACACACGATATAATAATACAGGTGTGCATGTATATTTTTTAAATTCAGAGAGAACCTTTCCACATTGATCTATTGCTTTTAATTCACTGATATAGATACATCATTAATGTCAGGCAGAAACCTTGTATCGCTTGATTTAAACATTTTACGATTTATTTGTAAAATAACGTCCTATTCCATCATACAAGAGTGTCATGCAAAAGTAGCTAAAATATCTGATCTACAAGCTCGCGTCACAATGTGTTGTGAGCTTGGAGAGAGTGGTTCATTCTGTCAAAGGGTTTTATGAATATTGAACCAATGAAAAGTATAGTGGTGACTAAATAATAGCCACACTGGATGGATTCATTGGAGCACAGGTTCTTTTTTTCTTCCATTTCCTGAAAAGTAACGGTGTTGCACATACAAGGTTTCCGCCTGACAGCGACGATATTATACGTGTGATTAGTTATTAAAACACATGCAAACAGTTCTGACTATACCTGAACGGGTTGGGGTATCTCTGCCAGAAAGCAGAGACAACATGGTCCCATGTGTTCCTGATGTCTGCGCTGTTAGTGAAATACTTGACCATTTTCCTCTCACCGATGTGTAGAGTGGTCCGATTGCTGAGTGGTGATGGATCTTTCTGTCTCTAAGCAACACAATGTACTGTCCAGTGCTGACTCCATCCAAACCTCTGGCACATACCCTACAACAGACACACCATCAAGGGGTTTAGGGGTGCAACAGTTAATCAAACATTATAACATTAAAAGAATATCAATAATTTAATAAAATAATCAATTAGTAATTGATCTCTGTTTCGGCTCATAAATGAGCTTGTAGATCTGCCATTTTCAAAAGATTTGCCTGTGTAAAATACAGCTTTTAAGTGGTTAATCAATTTGTTTATATAGAAACATATTAAAAAATATATTTAAAAGAACATGCTTCTCGACTATTTGATTGATCAAAAACGTAATCGATAGAATAATTGCTAAAGAAAATAATCGAAAGTTTCAGTCCTGAAGTGCTTCATCAAATTCATCAACCATTGATTGACTTACAGTAGGCTATATATTGGATAGGTAGGTACTGTACCAACATTATAACACTAGTTTGTTGCAGTTTGTATCTGCCTGTGTGATGGTCTGTGACCCCAAGTAAACCCTTCTTTGGAGTTTGGAATGATGATAAGGCATTGAATTATACAGCTACAGTTGTACACAGACAGACTGTACATCAGTCCATGGAAGCAGCTTTAGAGTATGTGAGGTAAGTGTAGGCAAATATGACCAACAACTCAACCAACTTTGAATACATCCAGTGACACTATGATATAATACAGTATGGTCACCTTGACCCACAGCTTAATGTTCCTCTGGTGTCCTCGCATCATGTCGTCTTAAGTGCTTAGGTTAGATATCTAGATAACTTCTAAATCGTCCGTTTATAAACACTGCAGGTTGAATAGTTATTCGCTATTGATTCAACGACACTTATTTCATTCGTGATCTTGTGATCGTGTTATTTAATGCCCGCTAAACTTCCTCGACAGAACAGGGTCTTCTTACTGTACAAAAAGCTGTGCTAAAGAGTAAAGACTGTCACAGAGACAATGCACTGAATCCTACTGATCTGAAGAACACAGAGTTGTAGTAGGAAGAATATCTTACCTGGATTTCTACGGAAACATTTAAGAAGTAGCATTAAACATTTAGCTAATTGTATCCGTTACGTTAGTTACATGTGACTGTTGTGACACTGACAGGACGTCACAGGAGACGGAAATGTCGTCATGAATATAAACCACGCCTATCTATTAAAGTTATATAGGGTGCGTTCGGAAATACAGCACTGAGCGCACTGGCCAATACAAACTAATAGGCGAGTGCGCTCCGGTGCGCAATTTCCGAACGCACCCATAATGATAATAGTAGTGGGGCGAGTCTTCCAGTTACCTGATAATAATTTGCCATTCCAGCAGTAATCTTCTGGATGCTGCTTTAAAGCTAATTTTACAGAAAATTTACCATTATTCTGCGTCCGGTTTGGTTGGTTTATTCCTCCATCTAGTGGATTAAAGTTGGCATAAATGTATAAAAGATGAAAACTGGGTGAAACCGTTCCTATATTAATGCACATTATGACTAAATCCTTATTGCAAAAAACTATTTATATATATATATAATTTTGGTTGTGAATAATCAAATAAATAGTTAAAAAATTTACCTAAACTACGATGTTTTGTTAGAGAACCACTGTAATAATTAACCACAACGGTGTCTGTGTGATTGAGTGCCATTCAGTCCAGTAGATGTCGCTCTATTATTCTCAAGATCTCTCTGTCACACTCACACACACTTCCGCTAAGCTCTTCTTCGTGGTTGTATTTGTGGAAGTGTGTCCTCCATGGTGTCATTGTAGGTGTTGAGGTTGAAGAATACTAAAGCGAGAGATAAACAACAACAATATACCATCATGACGGGGTACACGGCAGACGAGAAGCTCCGCATGGAGCAGCTCACCAAGCTGAGGAGACAGTGGCTGAAGGACCAGGAGCTCAGTGCTCGGGAGCCCGTCCTCCCTGTTAAGACTGGGGGAGCCGTCGAGAGGTTCTGGGCTAACTTTCTGACACCCAAGTCTATGTGGAGGCTTTATGTGAGTATATGTAGTACATCATAATAATATGCGACTATATGTACATAATGATAATAATCTATATATAATACTGTATGTCTATAGACATACAATATTATATATAGCTAGCTATAGCTAGCTACATTGTAATACACTCTGGTAGCAATGCGACCAAGTGATGTTTGGAAACAACATTACAATTCTCCTGCCCCAGCACTCACTGGCCTAAACATTGTGGGCATCTCAACGATGGGCAGCTCAAAGAATAAATGTAAGCTTTGGAAAATGGTCAGAAATAATAATGTATACATGATTTGAACAACTTAAATTGTACCCTTCAACTTCTTGCTTGTGTATGCCATAGGTTTATGCCCAAAATGACAGGCTAAGCCTTGAATCAGGACGGTCATCAGTCATAATCATATAACAGTCTTGTATCAAGGCTAAGGCTATACACAGGTTTTGTAGCAATGTAGAAAATGTGGCGTTAAATTTCATTAAAAGTCCCTGTATGTATTTGACCCCCATTTATGGAATTCATGTCAATTAAATATTAAAGAAAAGCTGCTCGGAGGTATCAGGGGTCCACTGTACCGGTTATGTACTGTTACTGCTACTCTTATTTAATGTTGGACAATATTGTGTATGTCTTATATGGTTGTTTAACGTGACCATGCACTGATACTACTAACAAGACAATTCTGTAAAATGTCAAGAATCGAGAGGGATTTATTTGTCACTTACTCATACAGGTACAAGCAGTGAAATGGTGGTGGGACATGTTCCACAGAGACTGTGCTAACACAACAATATAGCAAGATAATAATAGTAATAGTAATAATACTGGAAGTAATGAAGTAAAAAAAAAAAAAGTATAAGATAGAAATAAAGGTAACGTACAGGTAGGATAGACCTCTTAAGGCAGGTATAATATCTTTAGCAGCAGTGTCAAATGTGAAATAACCAGAAGGCACACATATACAGTATATACATCAAAATCAATTATCTATTCCACGTGTTTATGTACATTGTGCAAGTAACATCTTAGCAGCAGCTCAGGATTCTTAGTTCTTACAGTTGTTTTATTTTGTTTTTGACCATTTGTAACCCCTGAGAATGAACCTGTTCTCCCATGATGTGGGAAGCCTAACATCTACTGCTAAGGCAATAGGGAATCCCCCTTGGCCAGGGGAGATCATCATAATCTTTTGGTCTTCAGGCTGAGCTACTCTGCTATAGTACATTCACCCACCTTTGGCCTCCCCACACACCGGGAATAGATAACTAATTTCGATCCAGGTCACGGCACCAATTTGACAACCGAGATTCAACCCGGGTCTCCTGTGTGGGAAGCCAAACCTCTACCGCTAGGGCAAGAGGGAATCCCTCCTTGACCAGGGCAGATATTAGGCGTTGCACTTCAGGTTAAGCTTATTCTGACTGTTACACATACACTCATTCAGTTGCAGGGGAAAAAAAACTCTTTGTGAGCTGTGAGACTCCATCCATTTCGCACGATCACAAACAGTCTGTTAACTGTATGTCCTTCATAATTATTTTTGCCGTACTCCTGCTGCCATATGCATCCTGCAGAGACAGGAGATCGCCCCTCTCAGGATGCTCTGGTTTGTAGCAGAGTAGAAAGATTTGCCGTTGCCGTTTTTGCCACAGTCTCTGCATACATTCTCCAAGTCAGAGGAACTTGAAGTCCACCCTCTCCTGTTGATTAGGAGGGGCATGTAAGACATCTGCCTCTGCTTACAGAGGTCCGTGCTAATCTCCATGGTCGTTCAGGAAGAGGCTATTTTCCTGGCACTACTGCCAATGTCTCTTGGGTTGTTCAACATGACCATACTTTACATGTCTTATAAGTTGTTTAACATGATCATACCATACATGAGTCATGGGTTTGTTTAACCACATGAACCCTGGAAACCCTATTCTGAGCATTTCATAGGTTAATATTTGGCAATAATGGATAAACATTTGGCAAACATTTGGTGAACAACATAGCAAATCTACATGGTAAACGTATTGGGTTGCGTTGTGTTGAGCTTGTATTGGCTATTTTCTCTATTTGACTTAAGTGGTATATTACCTATGTTAACGTCAAGGGCAGGGCAGTGTACATTTTCAGTTTAAGTTATGGCTATAGGTAGTTGAATGGCTAGATAGCCCACCTTGGAAGCCAAAGGTCCCAGGTTCAATTCCAGGCCTCAGCAATGTGTCCCTGAGCAAGACAGTTAACCCCTAATTGCTCACTGAGGCGCTGCCCCTATTACGCCCACTGTTACTGACGATGGGTTAAATGATTCCTAATTTCGCTGTGTATGCAAATATACAGTCACAAATACCACAAAGGCATATATAAAATAAATAAATAAATTAAATTATGACTATTTGACAACTAATCACAAGAATCAAAATAATATGTTGACATATCATGAACATTTAAGAGTTTGCCTGAAATATTCAACTTAATTGTTGAATATCATATCGATATGGATATGATATGATGAAATTGCTTCCGCATTAATGTTACTTTACTCTCTTATTTGTCTTATTTGTCTACTGATAACATGTTTGGTTTCTCTTTTCAGACCTACAAGGCATACACAGGTGGAGTGTTCGCATTGACACGTCTTTTGATACCTGCATGGGTTGTTCACTACTACGTGAAATACCATGTTGCTGTAAGTGAACATAAACGGTTGACATTCAGAAAATAAGTACAGGAAAACACAACATTTTAGCTATAGCATGATATTACGCTAATCAATATACCAGATGATATCAAGTCTCATGTCTTAACACATTGGGTGCCAAAACCGTATATATACGGTTTTGCGCATACTAACGTTGAGTGCCAAAACCGTATATATACGTTTTTTTCCTTCACAGCAACAGGAAATATCACTCCTACAAGATTTAGACTCCAATCCACCTCCTGGTTAACTTATGACTTCAAAAACCTGTATCTCGGCTCCTGTGCACTTTTTTTTTTTACAATGTTAATTTAACTATTTTCAACTGGCTGCAACTATGGAATGGATTTCCGAATGTTTTAAATTTTTCCCCCCGATTGTACGAGACCTGTATGTGTGTAATGAGGGGATCACCGTGAGGACGGTGATCACTGAAAATATTTTGTGACTACTTGAAAAAGGTTCAAAATGTTTAAAAAGTCCTGGCACTCAAAGTATAATATTTTAATAAACCTCTGGCACCCAATGTGTTAATAAGATATATAAGATATATTGATATATCACCCAGCTCTACTCTAACCCATTTAGACCTGAGGCCGATTCTAAAAACGCCTTCTAAATCCTGACCTAAGTTTTCTGAAAAACAGATTTTAATTCAAACATTTAAAAAATAAATATGTTTCTATATATAGCAACAGCTAATGTTACACAAAGGTGTTCCCGGATTGAAAGGTATAACAACGTATAGGTGTTCCAGGTCTAACTGGGAAAAAGTAGCTATGGATATGGTGCATATTGCATACTGTCAGTAAATGTAGTGTGTTGCAGAACAGGATGTTGGAGAGATTCTTATGAGCTCAGATTAGTATTATTTTGTATTCTTTATTTTGTGTTGTTTTGTATGTTGCAACTAACAATAACTGTTGTCTCTTACAGAAAAGGCCCTACGGTATTGTGGATCTCAAACCCAAACTTTTCCCTGTAAGTACACCATTTTTGAAAATATGTCCTTTTTAGTTTTAAAATCAGGATAGTGCTGCATAATTGATTTGATTTTACTTTATGTTTTGCGAGTTCCATTTGAAATCCACCGATTACATCCAAGTGCAAATTTAGGGTTACAGGTGGCGCTAGATGAAAGGGCACAAGGTTATTCAAATCAATAGGGCTCATTGTCCAGGGAGCATGACTGAGCTCAGCACTTTTTAATGGCAGTCCACCAGGGCAGAGCAAAGACATTTAGAAGGCCAGGGCAATGGGCAAACAGCGGAACCCCATCCAAAGTAAAACGGTCTACTCTGCTGCCAAAAGAAAAATCTATTTTCTCCTTAGTTGCATAAGTTAATTGTCCATGGCCAGTAGGCTACACAGTTGGAAAGTGCTTTTACTCTTACACAATTAATACATCAATCAGCTTTGTTACTATCAATTCAATGCAAAAGGAAGGAAGTAATATGTATGCATGATCCATCTAACACTTAACATTACTTTTAACTTTTAAGATATGTCCTTGTCATGCTGGTGACATACCGTAGATGCTGGGTAGGTTAGTTAGTGTACTTTCTGACAAGGTGAAAAGGTGAGGAGGAAACATTGTATAAAATTTCTCAGAGATCTGTCCAAGCAACAACAACACAGACTTGGCGCACAGCAATGGCTATTTTAGATTACTAACATGACAGTTAGCTAGCTTAATTATTTGTGTGTGTACGATGCTCATGTCATATATTTGGACAAACTGGCTATATGCAGAGGGGAAGAGGGGATTACTTGCTTTTCTTTTTAATCCAAGGGTGTTTCCGTGATTAAACTTATTTGACAAAATACACATTTTCAAATTTCCATCCAAAAAGTGTCCTCTGGAAGTATGTAGCATGGCAATCCTTCCAATAGATGTTGAGATATCTGTGTGCAAGTGGAACATTTTCACCTTATGGTGGAGGAAAGGCCACAGGGTCACCAAATTCAGTAGGGTTCACTTCATCCTCTTTTGAACATGAGCAAATGTCATGGCAATCAAGCCTGTAGTTTTTGTGGTATCTTTATTGGGAGTAAAGTGGTGGACACCTGGACGGATGGGTGGACTGACCGATCAACAGCCATCCAAAAATTAAAACAGAAAAATAAAGGTGAAAGAGGGGAACATGTTTAACCATTTAATTCTTCTTCTTTGTGGTCAGGGTGACACCATTTTGGAGACGGGTGAAGTTGTTCCAGATCTCCCCGAGAGCCATGGCCACCACTGATGACATCAAATATATATTTCATAATGTCTCTCTTGTAAAAACTGTGTATATGTCATTAAAATATGTACAAAATGCCCTGTGTCAGCTGTTGCCCTTTTTCTTTCTTTCTTTTTTTCCTTTTTTTAATGATAGTGAATCATATAGCTTGCTTGGGCAAATACAGTATTGAAGATTATTTCTCAAGATTTATATTGTCATGTAGGATTTGTAAGGGCTCACGCATTGTGGTTTTTATATATTATAACGCATACAACCCAAACCCAGTAGGCTCTTCACTTTGTTTTTGGAAACTAAAGAAAAATAAGAAACCGGCACACTCATGTAATTTAATGACAACATTTCGAGCCAAGGCTCTTCATCGGGTCAAACTCCTTTTTTGTCATTAAATTACATTGGAGCAGATGAGTGTGCACTGTGCAGGTTTATTCTTTTTCTTCATGATACTTTCCAACCTAGCACCCCAACCAAGTGATGTGCCTATTCTATTAGATCTTGTATGGATCTAATGGATGGAGGGTCAGTGGCACCGTGGCTTGCTCCACACCCAACGGCTGATTTTTATGAATAAAGAGTTGTAATATGGGAGAAAGTGATGAGAAATTGCAGAAATGTTGGGATGGAGAAAGGTAGCTAGTGTCTATACCAAATTGTAAGGCAAGTACATGAGAGCATAATAGCCTACTAAATAAAATCTTACACCCTACTGGTATATGTGATCAATCCCAGTAAGAAAAGACTGTGGAAGCTATTAACTGTAGTAGTACCAAAGGTAAAGGGAGAGCATGAATGATGCAGCTTCTGAGAAAATTGAGAGTTGAAGAGGTATTTTAAAAAGCTGCAGAGGACATCAAAGCCTATAAACTTTTGATTAATAAAAGCTCCGGAGCCCCAGAAATGAAATAGTGTTTATTTTACTCATGGGAATGTCAATGTCATTTTAAGTTGTGCCACTGCCAGACACAACTTAGTATGTGGGAATAGAAAGTGATTTATGAGATAATGTGCATATATTAAGTATTGTTACTAGTGTTGATGTGTATTGTATATTATTGTATGTCTTTAAATGTCTCGATAAATTAAATACACAGGATCACAATGGAAACATTGTGATATCCTTTTAGCATCCTTTTAGATTGTATAATCGTACCACTCCACTGTACTATTTCCAAACTGTTATATTAATAAAGCATTGAATCAATCAATCAAAAATAATTGAAATGCTCACTGCACAGAGCCAAACAGAAGGTGGCGGTAATGCAACGAGTATTGCCTAAGAAGAAAGAAAAGAAGAAGACCACAGAACAGCGTTGCCATGTCCACTTATTATAAGCGACTGGGCTTGTTTTTCTGTAAAGTTGCTTGTAAAAAATGGTGATTGCGGTTTTGTGGGCTTGTTTCTAGTGTAATTGCTTATTTGGGCTTGTTTCCTAATGTTGTTTAAACCAGTGGTTCTCAAACATTTCCACGTCAAGGACCCCCAAATTAATATGTATTTGTCTGCGGACCAGACGGACCTCCATCTGAAAATATTTATGCCAGGGACCTCCATACAAGATTTGTGTTGTTAAAATGTTTTAAAAATATTCAAATTTGTTCAACTTTTCTTCAAGATTATTTTTGAAAATAGCCTATGTATTATGTTTACGTGTCTATGTGATATTATAACTCTATGTTCATAGACCTGGTTGCTTGTTTCTCTCGCAATTCCTGGCAACGCTGCCACAGAAGTGTACAGTTCAGTCACAGCGCCCCCAGTGGTGTTCTTGTGTACAACAAACGCTGGACGCCCTCTGTCCCAAACAAATATCACACAACAAGTTAAGTTACACAACTACTATACACAAGGATCATAAAAGTTGGTTCCCAGAAAACGACGTTCGTGTAAAAATGACGAAGATATCTCAGGAAAGGAAGGATTTAAAAGCTGCCATTCGCAGAGGTGTTTAAAGGAATTCAGAGGTAAGGTTGTCGAACTTTATACCCTGAACCTGTTAGCTAACGTCAACCATAGACAGACAGAGGCCTCCGGATATAAACTCCTGGTTAATGTAACTGCTAGAGACTAAATCTATCTAGTTTGAATTGATGAACTCTGTGTTAAATAAAGGCCATGACGATGGATCCACTGTTTGCTAGTAGCTATGGGAGAGAGAAACGAAAGAACACATGGAATCCCTGCGATCGAACTATTAGCTACATTAGCTAAAGGAACATATCGATACTGTCCAAGAGGAAGGGCTCCGTTTAAACTATTTCAAACAAACAAATAACGACGTTTGAAGTAACGTTCAGTTTCGTTCAGTGATAAATGTAGTGAAGAATATCTAAAACAGCAATTATCTGCCTATACTTCTCTGGCTCAGACTAGCTGCTGGCTAGCTTAGCTAGCTTTATGGCTCGGGCTACCTATGTGGTAAACAATAGCTAACTACCATCTTACTCACAATCACATATCGTATGTAGCAAAACTTTTTATGACTCAGTCGATTTATTTACGTTTTTCTTCCACGCTTTAACTTTAACGTTGTCTTGGTATTTTATGCTGCTGACGATTGGCTTGATTTCATGAAAAACATTCCTAACGTTAGTTACTAAACATAGAACCAAAGCCCCATAGAGACTGTTCCAGACAGTGCTATTTCACTTAAGTAAGATATAGTATGTTAGTAGTATCATGTTATGCACATAACTTTTGCAATGTATGCATGGTAAACCGATTAGAAATCCATTCACTTAATGAAAACAAGACCAGGAGACCTGGTTCTGCCAGACCCCGAATAAATTCCCTTTTATGCCCATGTATGGACGAAAGGGGGACAAAGCCTCATGTAGGCCGACCCTCTGGGTCTGGCAAAAAAAAATAATATATATATAGCTACTTTGGGGATTTTCTTGTGAAATACTTCTAATATCAAATAATAATATGCAGTAGTACTGTTCAGTCAGTCATCCCACTTTCAGATGCAAATATCAACATTTAAAAGTTTGTTAAAATAGCACAAATTACAAAGAGAAAAAGACAAGGTTATGAATTAACGTAAAATATAACAACATTATAGGCCTATGTGTTCGAATTTTTGGAATATTAGAGAATATGAAAGACTAGAGGTTGGGGCCACTATGTGGACCTCACTCCTACGTCTTACTGCCGATCAACCATATTACGCTCTTATGGAGATCCCTGATGTCATCACTATATGCAGGAGATCCCTGATGTCATCACTATATGCACATATGGGCATGTCCATATGGAGATCTTTGTATCTATCAGTCCTTGTCCCTTTTAAGCCCATATATGGAGATTCCTGATGTCATCTCTATATAACCGATATGCCCATGTATATATGGGCATATCGGTTATATATGGAGCTGACTGATTTGTTTGGACCTGATGCCATGATGACACATTGAGGTTAGACAACACACACTATATTTGGGCATAGCTGCATTGGGAACTCATATGTTTATGGAGTCATGTTGACATCAGTGTGACGTCAGAGGTCCGCCCGCCAGCCGGGCAGTCCTCCCTTAAGCCAATTTTAATATAAGGAAGATATGGTTTTTACGATCTTTCTTTTTCAAACTGCCCAGTGTTTTTTTTTTGTTTAAACCTAATCCATCTTTTTTTCTTTGTCATTTCAGATAATGGCAACGACCAGGCTTTCCGTGCGGCGGTCTCGGAAGAGTGCCCGGAGCAAAACGTCTGAGTCATTGTCCTCAGAACCTTCTCCAGACTCCAAGTGCCCCATCTGTCTAGATGTCTTCCACAATATGTCTTACCTGGACCTCTGTCTGCACAAGTTCTGCTTCCGCTGCATCCACGAGTGGTCCAAGAACAAAGCAGAGTGTCCACTATGCAAACAGCCTTTCAACTCCATCTACCATAGCATCAAGTCGGAGAAAGACTTTAAGAAATATGACCTGCGAGCAGCAGAGAATGGCTCCTTTGGGTCTTTTGGGTCTTTTGGCGGTGGTGCACGCTTCAGATACCGGACCACACTGACTGGTGTGCGTCGGCAGCAGGCCCAGAGGAGAACATCCCCCCCTCCAGATAACGGAGTCATGTTTGAGAGTTTATCTGTTGCAAATCCACTGCAGCTTCAGGAGCGCACCCTTAGGCACATGATGGCAAGGCTGGCGGCCAGGAGAAAAGCTGCCAGTGAGGGCAGGGAAGTGCGCCAGCTCAGAGAGGAGGAGATGGTGACATTCAGGAGGGAGTTGTACCGGCGTGGGGTGAGGGTTCGGAGTGTGCGGGATGGGGGCCGCTCCAGAGACACCTCGGCTGAGTTCTACCAAAGGAATCCTGCCTGCCTGCACAGACTTATACCCTGGTTGAAGAGAGAGCTTATGGTTTTGTATGGCGCCCATGGCTCACTGGTGAATATCGTTCAACACATTATCATGTCACGCATCACTCGCCATGACATGGAGGATGGTGCTATCCAGGATGAGCTCAGCCCCTTCCTCCAGGGCCGCACGGAGCACTTCTTGCACGAGTTCATTAGCTTCGCCAAGTCACCCTTCAACATGGAGGCCTACGACCAGCATGCCGCTTACGACCTTCCCGCACCCTCTTCCAATGACGTCACCAGCTCCAACTCATCAGTGATTGCCATCTCAGAGGACGAGCAAGACTCGCCTGTGGAGCTGGACCCTCCGGGAGACTCCATATACAGCAGCGGTGGAGCTTTGAGCGAGTCAGCCTGGGATGATGAGACTCCTGGGCCATCGTACTCCACCATGGTGTGTCTGGATTCAAGCAGGTCTCAGCCGCTCTCTATCCGGGACTCGGATTCAGACAGCAGCACAGAGGAAGAGGGAGGGCAGGGCGAGACAATGCAGGAGTGCAGGGCTCCTACAAAACAGGAGAGTCCTCACCATCCAATCTATTCATCTCCCCTGGGGAAAGGGCTTAAAAATGGAGGTTTATCTTCTGATGATGATGATGATGACAGTGACTGTGTCATTGTGGGGTTTGTCAAGCCAGTGAGAGAGAGAACGCCAGAGTTGGTTCGACTCTCCTCTAACTCCTCTGAAGAGGAATCGCCATCTCACCAAACGACTGAAGAAGTGCCTATGCTTCCTCAACACATCCGCTTCGTGAGTGTCAGTCCTCCAGATTCACAGTGTGGGGAACAGCGCTCCAGGCGGTCAGATAGTACAGAACAAGAGCACAATCAAATTGGGTCAAGAGGAAGATGCAGTAACCCCACTGTGATTCGACACAAGTTATCCAATGAACCGTCAGAGAGGAGAAGCAGTAGACCATCAGAGAGGAGAAGCAGAGACCGCCACAGCAGAGACCGCCACGACAGGAACGGCAGAGGAACTCGTTACTCTAGATCTAGAGAAAGGCAGAGGACAAGAAGCAGAGACCGGAGGAGGGCGTCTAAGAGTAGAGACTTGAGTCGCAGCAGAGGGAGGAGGCATTCTCCTTCCAGAAGCAGAGACCGCCTCTCACACTCAAAACGGGATAGTAGGGATAGAAAGATGGATGGTGATCACAATTGTGGGACACTCAACACTGAGAGGAGGTCCTACTATTCCAAGTGCCACAGCAGGAGCTCCAACCGGCGGTCTTATTCTCGTTCCAGGAGCCGCAGTCAGGGTCAGGAATCTTCCTCTCGGGATAAGCATTCCCGACATCCCCGTTCTGGAAGCCAGTCGCCTTCTGCAAAAAGGAAGTCCCGCCATGACAAGCCTGGGGGAAAGAGGAAGTACAAAACAAGACACCTGGAGGAGCCCACCAAAGAATTGCTTCCTGAGCCAGATTCTTCTACCGCCTCATGTACGAAAGAGAAGAAGAGCAAAAGCAGACATCGTAAAAAATCCAAGGAGAAGTCCAGGAAAAAGAGTAGAAGTCTCAGTGTGGAGATAGTCTATGATGGAAGCTCATCTGAAAAAACAACGAGGCATCATAAGAAAAAGAAGAAACACAAGAAGAAGAGCAAAAGACACAAGAGTAAGGAGCGAACAGGGAAACACTCGTCCACTGTCATCACTATTGACAGTGACAGCGATCATCCTGCCAATGACTGTAGTATCACCCAGGCCAGCAGTGATAACAAGGACAACCGTCTCAACCCTGCAGACTCAACAGTTCTAGAGTCTATGACAGGCGAAATGGAAAGGCCGACTTTGACAGTGGGGGTGAACACCGTTACAAAACAAGAGTCATCCCAAGCTGTCGGTGCCTCTGGTGAACTGCTCAAACAAAGTTGTGTTCCACATGTTGAGGGTGAAACTGTGGAAGATTGAATTTAACGCTGCCATTCATTTAAATGCATTATTTCTTTACACTCATTTCCATTGAACATATTACAAAGATGTGGCCAAAATACATTTGCATGGGCTGTTCGGTTTTCTTACACCGTCATGACTATTTTGTATTTTCTACACCCAGTTAACCTCCATGTTAAATGGTGCTGTTTTAACTAGAGAATTGCCACTCAGTTGGAACAAAGGTGAAACTGTCTCTACACCAGATCTTATTTTTTTTTTGTATCAACAGTAATTTTGGGGAAAACATTGAAAAACACTTAAAATATAATATACATATATTTTCCCATGGCACTCTCAGGGATGACAGTATGATGGTTTTCTTTTCTTTCTTTTTTTGTGCCAGCACAGATCAACCTAGATGTGTTGAATGCCATTCTATATGTGAGAGAAAGTTCTGTTCAAACTCTAGAGAACTAGTGCTGCTTGATGGACTGCATACATTCTGAAATCATCAGTGAAGCCCAATGATTCTAAGAAGCTCCTAATCTAGGTGTGTGGGGCATGTATGTGCTGACAGTAAAAGCAAGCAACCTTGCCATCAAACTCACACATTTCTCTTTAGAATTTGGTATGACGTTCCCTCCCTTAAGAAGAACGACACATCAGGGATGCATTAAGCCACATTCTTGAGACCAAACAGGTTCTAGCTGCTGCTCATGGTTATTAATCACTGTTTTATTTACAACTGATTGCATTTGGAGTTGGAAATGCTACTTTTGTGATTACGGTAGCTGTATTTAAGTAATAAATGGTCAACTTTCTGCAGTTAACTTCCAGTTCTTTTAATAATTAGTTTTATATTCCTGCTGATTGTAGAGGCAGAAGTGGATAAATCCTGGTATTGTCTGTCTTCATATTAATGTTTCTCAGCTCAGGTTTAGATCTGTATCATTTAAATGCAAGTTCAGTTAGATTGAAAAATGATACTTGCTCACATAGGTAAATAAATATAGAGCAGTTGGTGCAGAAATATCAACATATCACTGATGGTGCTATGCAGTATATCATGGTAATATATACTTGAGTCAACATACATTCATTATAGATCAGTAAGGAGTATTATGTAAACTATGGCTAAAAGAAGCTGTTCTCTAAAGTCGGTGAATCAAACCATTGACATTTCTTAAAGCAGCATAACTTTCCTCTTCAACCCCATTGAACCTGGTTTCCTGCGCAAGGACCATCAGGTCAAAATTCATGTCAGATCCTGTGTCTAGGTGATACATTGACACGATCTAAATGTCTCAATAGAAGAGCAGGGAGACAAAATACAACCATCCCAATTATATAACTTATGTACTGTATTAACACAATCTACCATACAGATTTGACAAAATTACATTGTATTCATTAAACAAAGGTGACAGTGAGGCTTTAATACTATTCTCTCTTTGCTTTCATTGAACAAAATACCTATTTTTGTTAAAACTAAGAGTGCTTAATGATTAACCAATGCAATACATATATTCATATTAGAATACTGACATTTATTTATGAGTGATGCAGGCTAAACTACAGCAACATTTACCTCAGCAACTTACCACCATGCTGGTGAGAGCATAGATGGGTGAGAGGGGAAGTGAGGGATACATGTTTGGTTTGGTTTACACACCATAGACTGTAAAATATAGGCAGTGGTGGAAAGTAACTAAGTACATGTACTCAAGTACTGTACTGAAGTACAATTTTGAGGTGCTTTTACTTAACTGGAGTATTTCCAATTTTCTATACTTTAACTTCTACTCCACTACATCTCAGAGGCAAATATTGTACTTTTTACTCCACTACAATTATTTGAAAACTTTGATTACTAGTTACTTTGTGGATTTTGATTATTATTACAAAACATACATTAACCACTTCGGCCCGCTGTTTAAACTTTGGCTATTTGAAAATAACCGATTAATAACAAGCTTGCGATTCTAGGCGTTGTGAGCTTGTAGATCTGTTATTATCAAAAGATTTTTATACATTTTAGACACATGTATAATAACTTCTGCATAACGAGTACTTTCACTTTTGGTACTTTTAAGTATATTTTGATGCCAATACTTTTGTACTTTTACTAAAGTAAGTTTTGATTACCGGACTTTTACTTGTAACAGAGTCTTTCTACATTGCAGTATTGATACTTTTACTTAAGTAAAAAATGTGATACACGTGAAGGTCTCAAACAGTACCACAGTGAATTTCCGGACGGGTTTCTCGTGATAAAAGCTTTTCCTAGAAATGCTTTTATTTTGAAAATAAGCTTTGTCAACTGGAAACTGTAACAGTCCCAACCTGGAGTTAAGTTGACGAACCTATGTGGCGCTAGTAGTAGCTAGCTTCAGCTTGCCAGTTGCCTGCAACTTGATCATTCCTTTATTTATTGGACAAACGAAAGTCATGGCTTCCAACATGCATATTAAGGTAATAACTATCTAGCTGGCTTGAACTACATATGTTTGTATAATTAGATAGAGCAAAAAGAACAGCCTTATGTAGCCCAGATACAATACATTCCTACAGATGTATGTATGCACCATCAGGTCCACTGCTTGCAGCCAACTAGCTTCAGATTAGCATTAGCAGTCAACTTCTACTGAACTTTATTATTGTCACATCACTGAATTACAACATTTATAAAATGGCAAATGGGTGAAATGCTTTGTCGTACAACTACAAGCTCCCATCAGTTGCAATTTCCAAGAAAGGGGAGAGGGATGGAGATGGAAAGAAAAACAGGTCCGATTATGTAAAATATTCCTATATGAGTGAGTAAAATATATACAAATAATGTGCATCGTTAAAAGACACTATTGTGTCTACGTGTTTAGATTGTCTTGAATAGATAGAGGGCTAATCATCACATTGCGTCCTGCGCCTCTCTGCGGCACCACGTGTGTGTGCAAAGTCTACGACACCACCGGTGTTTCGCCCGATTCGGTTACCTCAGTGATAAGTGTTCCCCCTGCCTTGCGCCACCGTCCCGCGTACAATGATTTTAGTTATAGCCACTAGCCAGGACTGGTTATAGCTGGCGCGTCCGTCAAGTGATGATGATCGTGCACAGAGTAGTAATGAATTATGTGCCCTGTCCACTCCCGTGGTCTTTCTGCCATATCAAAGTCGTGTAATGTTTTCATCAAATTAGCGGAGAAAGGCGTCTTGCAGACCTGAAGTTGTGCTGCGTACGTCAGTCTTGTGGTAGCCATGGATCACACCACACGACGGTCGTCCGTCACGACCGTCATGGATGAACTTCAACATGGTGTTTGCACGTTCTCCATTTACAGTCCGTACATCTACGTAAACGTTCAGATTTCAAATATAAAGCGCTTACCCCATGGCCACGGATGTTGCAATTATTTACGGGCCGGCAGAAGTACCCGTATCTTCCGTATTTTTCAATAAAAAGCATTTTAATCCGATTGGTGGCCATTTTCTCAGTTGTAATGTAATGGGGTCGCGTAGTTGAAAGCATATCGATGGCCAAAATGCAAAACCTCCTAAGTGCAAATTTCATGATTTTCGGATTTCACTGTGGATGAGGACTATAGGCTATGCTGCACATGCTCAGTCTGTCTGCAAGATAGTCCCGCCCCTCATTTTGTCAGAAAAAGTCATTTGACTAAAACCTCCTATCTTGTTCAGTGCCAATTAGTGCTAAAATGTTGAAGCGCAAAACCTCTTATCTGCACCAGAACTAGTTGAGCAGCAGACAGAGCTGAAACTTGGGAATTCTATGTTATGTAGACCGTCTAAATGTCTTTCAGTTTGTAGTAATCAATTATTTTCAAAATAAAAAAGTGTCTTCCACCCTTACTAGTTAAGTATTTGTTAGTAACTGTCAAGTTAATTGCATTGCCTTGTTGATTGCTAATGATTAGTGTCAGGTGGTGAAACTTTTATCACACCAAGAGTGTGAGTTGATCAAAAATGTTAATGGTATTACTTGTTACAGTACTGTAGAATGTCTTGATCTCAAAATGAGCATAAAAAAAGCATTATTTAACAACACAATGTTTGTTTGTAAGCCTAACTATTTCTAGGTAAAAACCTATGTGCATCTATGTAGATAGGAGGTCATTTTTAGGTATAGATAGGAGGTTTTGGCATTGAACATTTTGAACTTGTGGTTAGAGGTTGTCATTGCTGCTTAGATGTGAACGTCCATGTCGTGATTTTTTAATAATTGCAGATCAAAATCACACGTGAACACCGTGGCAGCCAACAAACCTGTGAGAATATTGTGGTGTGTTGGTTGGAGGGTATAGGGTATGGGGGTGGGATGGGGTTTGGAGTTATGGGGTGTGGGAGGTGTGGGGTGGCGGTTGGGGGGTTATGGGGTGGGGGGTGCATGAGGGTTTGGGTGGGTGGAGTTTGGGGGTTGTGGTGTGCTGGTTGGGGGCATGGAGATCGGGGGTTCTGGGAGTGGGGGTAATGGGTTGGGTGGGATTTGGGGGTATGAGGGTATGGAGTGGGATGGGGTTTTGAGTTATGGGGGTTGAGAGGTGTGGGCTGGCAGTTGGGGGGTATGGGATTTGTGGGAGTGGGGGAGTATTGCAGGTGGTGGAGTTGGGGGTATAGGGTATGGGGGGGATATGTTGAGGGGGGCATAGGCCAGTTAGGCCGGATCATATAGGATTGGGTCTTTGCGATGCGATGCAAGAGTGTGGTCTAGCCAACACCAACTCGGGACTCCTGAAGTGGGATGGGGGTTTGAGTTATGGAGGCGGAGATGTGTGGGCTGGCAGTTGGGGGGATGGGGTTTGTGGGAGTGGGGGAGTATTGCAGGTGTTGGAGTTGGGGGTATAGGGTATGGTGGGGGTATGGTCTAGCCAACACCAACTCAGGACTCCTGAATCGCTGCCCTCCACACTCTCCTATCTAGCATCAGGGTGTTGATCAGGGTCTTGAGCTCTACAGTGTTGTTAGCTAAGCTGTTACGCCGAAGTTCATCTACGTAGGGTGGTGCACTTATTGTCTTTCCTGGCTTTGCCCTGGGTTGGCTCCCATAGTGTCAGTTTGCTTGCCACTAGTTATGGGTGCCTTACGCAGTGCCCTGCCTCATCCTTCTCTCTCTGACTTTGTCTGTGACCCATGGTAAGTTACCGTAGAGGACCACATTTCTGATGTGGTCCGTCCATGTGACTAGTGCCATTCGTAGCATTCTTGTGTAGACTCCATCCAAGGCCCTTTCCTGTTGTGCTGTGACGGTCCATGTCTCAGCCCCATACAGCAGTACTGACACTGTAGCTATACGAACAGCCGCCTCTTGAGGTCTTCTCCCATGTCTGATTTCCACACTCTCCTCATCCCATGCAAGGCATTCTAGTCAAGTACCCCCTGGACCTTCAGGTCCTATTCCATTGAAGCAGTCCAGGCCCAAGTTATTTGAAGTCCTGGACTGCCTCGAGTAGCTTGTCTCCATCATTTGAACCATCTTCTCAGGAACTCAGTAGGCCCAGAGAATGTTCATCAGTTTCCCCCGGTGGATGGTGCCAAAAGCCTTTTGGAAGTCATGAAGGTGATCACCACTGAAAGATTCCGCTCCCTTACTCCTTCCAGTATCCTCCTCAGCACCAGTACCTGCCCGCCTGCTGTTCGCTCCGGGCGGAAGCCGTTCTGCGAGTTTCTCAGTACAGGGTCTGAGATGGGTCTAAAACCTGCGACTTGTGAGCTCAGGCTAATGCCTTGGAGGTGTCTGTCTTGGTGAGGTCGCCTGACTTTGGTACTGGATTGATGATCATTTTGCGCCACAGCTTCGGCAGCTCGCTAGACGTGTGTGCTTGATAAAATCCAACACCACCTCGTCTATGGGCACATACATCACTCCATCCTCCCTGCAGCTCTTGCCTCACTTGATAGTAGCCTTGGCCCTCTGGTACTCATCCATGGTGAATGATCTGTCTTCCATGACCTTCCCATACCAGACGGGAACATCGGATCATCCTCTTCTTCGGTTGAAGGAGGATTTCCTAGGAGTGTTTTGAAGTGCTGGTACCATGTTTCAACTCGTTCCTGTGCGCTTTCTCTCCAGAAGTCTGAGAAGAGCTTCTGCCAGAAACGTCATTGATGAGCTTCCAGTTCTTGCCATGCTTCTGGTTAACATGCACCTCTTTAATGTCCCTGATCTTTTGGGTCAGCTCCTGTTGTTCCAGTTGCATACACGTGGTATAGCTCCTCCTTCTTCCGCTTATATTCCTCCCTCAGACCCTCTCCCTTTTGGTCAGCGACAAAGTCCCTGTGTGCTGCTCTCATCTCCTCCCTGGCTTTGGTGATTCTAGGGTCAAGGCATCCGTCTTTCCTCCTTGCTTATAGGCTCTTTAAGACATTCAATGATCTTACATACTATTCCACTGTCCACACTGGACACAAGGTTGGTGATCCAGTTGTATGAGTTAGGGGAGTTGGAGGGCATGAGGGTTTAGGTGGGTGGGGTTTGGGGCATGTGGTGTGCTGGTTGGGGGGAATGGGGGTTGTGGGAGTGGGGAGGTATTTCAGGTGGTGGAGTTGGGGGGTAGAGAGTATAGGGGGGATTATGTCGAGGGGTGCCTGGGCCAGTTGTTTTGTAGTCCACCTAATTGTATTCCTGTTGTCCTTTTTGTAAATTTTATTTGTAAGCACTTTTAGTTTAGGTTCTTGCTGGGGACTGTTCTTAGCACATTGTTTGTGAGCATTGCCCTGCAAACTTTTTTTTTTTGTTGAATAAAATAAAAAAGCATTCAATGCAACTCAGTGGTGTGTTCTACCGTGTTACGCTGTATACGCTGTATACAGTGCAGATTTTTTTGGGAAAAACGTATACAGTCTACCATTTAATCCATTGAAAACGCGCTAGCGTATACCCACGACCACGCGCATCTCGTGCAGGGAATGATTATCGTATACCTTCGGGAAAAAAACTAGACCACACCACTGATGCAACTGTTTGCAGCTGTAAATGTATGTATTTACAGCCAGTATTATTTGTCATTATTTAGTTATGCAATCACTTAACATTGAAGTGTAAAAGCTCCTATCTGCAGAATTATCCAGGAAAAGTGGGGAAAAACCTCCTATCTGCATTTGCTATATGAAATAAGTGTAATTAACATATAATAATGTAATATAGTCCAGACATCCAGAAACGGTGTATTATGTGATGGGTTTCATAAAAAAATAGCATTGTGCAAAAAAAATACAACATTTTGTAGTTTTCTTTTTCATTTTCCCAACAATGAAAATTTTTCAGATAGGAGGTTTTGCGTTTTGGCCATCGATATGGAGAAAATAACCACCAATCGGATTAAAATGTTTTTATTGAACAATTAGCTGAACAATTAGCTGAACAAATTAGCTGTAGTACAACCCTCGTAGACGTATTTATGATTCTGACGTCTTCAATCTTGAAGACGTCAGAATCATAAATACATCTACGAGGGTTGTATACTACAGCTAATGTGAAATATGAACGTTCATGCAGATGTACGGTCAGTAAATGGAGAACGTGCAAACACCAGGTTAAAGTTCATCCAGGACTGTCATGTTTCAGGGCTAGTCTTGTGGGAGCTGGGAATGGGAAACGGAAATGCATCTGGAAAAACAAGTGTTCTATGAGTCTATTTGATGCTACTGCATGACATGTTTGTCATGGTCGTGAATAGACATTTAGAGTAAAATACAAAATAAATAAAGAACGTGGTTCTACAGTGAGTATTTAATATTTTGAATGAAAAACAATATAGATATAGATGGATGACAAATTAAGGAAAAACCTGAGTGGTGAAACATAGTGAATGCATCTTATCTGACTTCTTCCATAATTCCATAACAACCTATCATGCTCTGTGGCATCATGGCATGCATGTATACAAATGCTTAGCCATGATTCACATGACCGGGCTAACAAATGCTCAGCACAGCAGGGCCAGTTGACCTCGATTTTGTCTCAAGATGGCAAGACTAAGGGGGAAAGATCTAGTAGTGATGATGAAAAGTGGTTCATTTCTGGTGCATGGATGGCAGGAGCTGAAGTCACAAAGAGTGCTCAACTGGCTAGTGTTTCAATGGGAACATTGACTAAAGTGACATCTGCACACAATCGATGACTGATACTCATGCCATTTGTGCTATATTTAAGGAAAAATAGTCTAATAGAAGTTTTACTTCTTGTCAATGCAGGGCATGATCAGACTGTTAGTCAGAAGAACTACATTATAGTAAGGGATAAACAGGTTGCAGTGCATTGATTGATTGATGTTGTTTATTTAGTAAGACATGAGAATAGTACATAACAGTACATGGAAGTACAAATTCACAATACAAGGTCTACTAAACTGGAACTCTCATTAAGCACGCAGCTTGTTTAAGATGAGAACCCCATGCACACAAATCATGATGACATATAAGAGGCAGACAGATATACGCACTACTATACAGAATGTCATACAATCAGCTTTCAGGTTACTGGTATGAAGAGAGAGAAAAATATATATATACAAAAGAGGAAAATGAAGGAGGGGGGGGGTAGGGGGGGTAGGGGGGGTAGGTTAAGACTTAGACAGGGGCCATTTTCGAATTGCAGCCTCCTGAAGGTGTATCTTTAGGGCAGTTTTGAAAGTGAGTAGGGTTTTACACTCCTTTACTCCTTTTGGTAGGGCATTCCACATTTTTGATGAATAGCATGAGAACGAGTTCATTCCCTTAGTTGAGCCAAATCTGGGTTGAACATAATTTGTGGAGCTGCCTCTGGTGTTATGATCATGGACTTCATTAACATTTTGGAAGTATTTTGACGAATACAGGGGGATCCCAATGTTGTGGTGCATCTTGAAGACCAGGCCCATAGCAAGTTGCTGTACTTTGTCCTCAACCCTAAGCCATCTAATCCTAGCAAAATGAGCAGGGGTTAGATGGGTTTTGTGATTGAGGCCAAGAAGTAGCCTTACAAGTTTGTTTTGGGATGTTTGGAGCCTTGTTTTTAAGGCCTTGGAGGTGCTGTGATACCATGAAGTGCATGCATAATCATAATGACCTTGAATGAGGGCCCCTGCAAGAATCTTCAGAGTATTCTTACTGACTAGAGTCACTAGACGATCAATCCTCCACAAATAGCGTGTTGTTTGGTTGACATTTTTGATCAATTTTTCGGCGTTTTTGTTACCAGAGAGGTTTGCCTCCAAGATGGAGCCCAGGTAGGTAATTTCATCCTTTCTTTTGATGACATCATCACCCACTTTGATCGTGAAACTCTCTGCCTTGCTAAGGTTAGGACTGGACCCAAAGAGGATGGATTCAGTTTTACCCAGGTGTAATGAGAGTTTGTTGTCAGAGAGCCAGATGCAGATCTTGTTGAGTTCGGAGCTGAGAGTTTTCTCAACCTGCAGCCTGTGCATAAACCCCTCAACACAAAGACAGATGCACATTTGCGAGTTCAGTGGTGCAAAAATCATAGGCAGAAAACAGTACAGCTGTGCTGGCCTGTAAGTACATTGGATATGGATACATTGTATCCCACACAGACGTACAGGGGCGAATACATAATATTCGGCCGTCCGGCCTAGTGAAAATATCAAAGATGAAACTTGTCTGTAACGTCATGATTGCTGCTGATGGTTTGGTAAAAAAAATCATGGCAGAGGAGACACGTGGGAGTTTATCTGGGTACAAAGGAAGCAACACACGAGCGGAAAACATATAGACTTTCGATAGTTCACAGAATGGCTGCATAATGGCAAGGCCGGCTGTGTTGTCAGAAAACTCCCTCTCCACATCAATGGGAAATCCAAGCAGGCCTACTATTTTGTTCGCTGGGCTAGTTCCTAGTTATTCAATTTGGTTCAAATGCATAGTGGCACTAGGGGGAACACAAATCACTGGGGGGACGAAATTATTTAGAACACCAGTGTCCGAGCAGAGTGAAAAGCTGAGTAGTTTGGAAATCACACCAGCTAAAACTTAAAAGCATATTCTGAAGTTACCGGTACTCCAACATGTTTAATTTCCAGTGGCACCTGTCCTGGGCTTGTAATCTAATTTCTAATGAGCAATCAAACTAATGCTACAGCCAGGCTTTTCAGTTACTCAAATAATTCAATGTCTTTGTTATTATGGTTATTCCTGACAGGGTTATTATGTATTTTGTAAACAGGACAAACACTTTATACTTTTCCCCCAAATTATTTCTATAGAGCTGTTAATCTGATATTTCTTCTGATAAAGGAGTTTGATCAAGTGTTTGACACCTTTTAATATTTTCTCCCCACCACATTGTTTTCTGTAGATTGGAATAATTGGAGGATCCGGCCTTGATGATCCCGATATCTTGGAGGGAAGAACTGAGAAATATGTTGACACGCCATATGGAAAGGTCCGTTTTATATTGTGAATTCGTTGAGTTAGAGTTGTATTAGTATTATTTTTTATAAAGCAGTTTTTTATAAATCGTTAGAATACGGTAAATGGTCACTTGTAATCCTTGGCCCTATGACATCACAGTATTAGACTGAACCCCAATGTGGATTAATCAAGGCATCCTGTCAACCATTCATCTTCAAGGGCCCCTGTAAAGTTGTGGCCCTTGCAGCTCAACCTTTATTCTAGTGTGTATCAGAAAAGTTTAATCTAACTCGTTCTTTTGTGTATAATGCTGTTTTCTGTTCTTTTCCAACAGCCATCGGATGCTTTGATCGTTGGGAAAATTAAAAACGTTGAATGTGTGCTCCTTGCAAGGTGAGAAAGCACCTCTTACTTTATTGTTATGGCTTTGTTTATGTTATCTGTTAGCACCATCTAGTGACCATGCTTGGCACCAGCCAAAATGAAAGACCTGTTTATCAGTTTATGGACCAGCTATCTCAGGTCCATTTTCAAACTCTCACACATAGTTAAATCGACTCTCCGGATTCTACTCTGCATAATTTGTTGCCCTTGCTTCAGGCACGGGAGACAGCACACCATAATGCCGTCAAACGTCAACTACCAGGCCAACATCTGGGCGCTGTGGGAGGAAGGCTGCACCCATCTTCTGGTCACCACAGCCTGTGGTTCCCTCAGAGAAGAGATCCAACCTGGAGACATCGTCATGATAGACCAGTTCATTGACAGGTGGGTGGACTACCAGACACTTACCATTCTCCCATCAGAATCAGATCCCCCTCCCTGTATTTTGATCCTCAGCCCATTCGAGTTTACACTTGTCTTACTACCAAAAACAAGACGGGATCTAATAACGGCATGGCTTCCCTGTGCAATCTGTAGCTATGTATAGCAACTTCCTTGTGCATAGGTTGTGAACGACATTTCTGATCAGAGTACTTGGAAGCCAGTCTGGAGCTGTGCGTAACTCTTTAGGATGGGCAAGACTGACTGGCGTCGTCTAGGGACGTGTCGGAGGCATTTATCGATAAGTTTATCTATTATTTTTTGCAATTAACTATACCTCCAACATGTTCAGAATTTGCGTCTAAGCCATGATAATATAGAAACAAAAGAGACTTTATTTAAAGTAAGCATACCTTTACTTCACAATTCCTAGTCATGTCTGTTCATAGATAATAATCATTTGTTGTTTACTGTGTTGCTGAAACATCAATGAGAGTGGACAGGCATCGTCCTTGAGTGCATAGGGCTACACATGTTTCGTATAAACCCCCCAATGCTTTAGTTAATGATGAGTTGATCTGTCTGAACTATCAATCTGGACAAAGATACTGTTTAAAACATTAAATGCTAGGGGGAGAAGGAGGTGCTCTTTCCTTCCTACCGACTGTCTTGTGCTGTCATCGGAGTCACTGGGGTGATGTCTGGGTCATGATGGGTCGTCATATCGAAACCGAAGTATTACCATATTACAGTATTACAGTCAGCGTTTTATCAACCACTTTTTTTCTCCATTATTTGTCATAGGTAATACTGGATATGTAAAGGCTGATTTATATGCGTCAGTGTCGCTCACCGAAATTAGCAGGTCAAGCAGCGCATGATTGAACATCATGGACATGGAAGTGTGACATACAAACTTTATGCTAGATATTTTGCACTGCACTGTTTTTTCATCTAGTTTGTCGTAATCATCCCACATCACACTCTCATGTGAAGTTGGCAGCACGCAACATGAGGAAATGAAACTTGTGTAGCACGCACACGACCAGATGTGCACTCGCACAACACAGTCTCCCACACACACTGTTCCCTCTCCCATTTGGAAAACAATAGCTACTGTAAGTTTTTTTTTTTTTTTACATTTTGAATTGTCTGCACGAGTTGACTCTGTTCTAGAGGGCTGACCCCTTCGGTGCCACGCTGTAAAAACACAACTGTTTATTCAACTGTTGTTAGTCCACCTCCAAATATGGGAGATATGCCATGTCTGGGGGTGGGCTAACTCCCAGACATGGTGGTTATTGGTTTGCAGTCCATCTGTCCTTCATTCTGTCCAAAATGTTTGGATGAGCATATCTCCTATTCCATCATGGCCTATGATGACCAATTGGTGTCAGGATAAATCTAGGTAAGGTGGTGTGTCATGTACCAAATGTAGCTCACTGTGACACTTTGGGGGAGACAATGGATTGCCCTGCAATACTTTACTCCGTTATACTCTTTATTGTTGGTTGCTTGTAACTAGGTAATAAGATTAAGCTTATTCTAGTGTTCCACTTGTAAGTTGCTCTAGGTAAGAGCGTCAGTTAAAATCTTAAAATGAAAGTCCTCTTTAACGTAAGGTCAGCTGCCTATATTATGAGCGGTAGGTGCCGAATGAAGGGGGTTATGTTTTTGGAAAGGGTTTCCCCAAATGCCCTTGACTGGGACGGCAGCAGGTTTCGTCTCTGAAACCTTTTGTTCCCATTGAAAAGTTACTTGCTGACAGTTCGGGGAGAACTGGTACTCCATCGGTAGTGTAGATACACTAGGAATAACTGGTGCTGCCATTGGTAGTGTATTGTACATCAAGGAGAACTGATACTGCCATTGGTAGTGTCGATACATCAAGGAGAACTGGTACTCCCAGTGGTAGCCTAGATATGTTGCATGAACACACATTTGCATGCTCTTCCTGCGCTCTATCTCAGTCTGTGACTTTTTCGTTGTAAGGTATACACACTCGGAGATGTGAGAGAGAGTAATATCAGCCATTGGATGTACTCCAAACCTTTTTCAGACTGGATTCACTGCTCAAACTCATGTGCTCTTAAATTGCTTGTTCTTTGTCTTTTGTTCTCAAGTTGGACATAACAGATGAGAGTACAATGACAATATGTTAGCTACATTGCTCATATTGTTCTCTATATAATGCCTCATCACCCTGGTCATGAGATGCATACTCATTCTGTTCAGCTGGAAAGGAATGCAACCATTTTCAATACAGGCACTACTTTAACAAGTCCCTGTGTTGAATGCCTAATCACAGTTTATGCTTAACTATGTAACTTTTCCATGTGTTTACCATAGCCCATAGCAAGCCTCTTACCTATAGCTTGTACTCATGGGATTTACATTGTGTGCATTATGGTCATTGCTTCCAGTTTGTGAATGTTCGCATCATACTGCCCAAGGCAGAGCCACTGGCTTAACGGATATAATATTGTTAACTTAAGTATTATATGACTACTCCCATAAAGTATACATCATTCCAAACTTTAAAGAGCTACTCTGTGAGCAGAAACTTGTTGTAAACTGGCATAGTCTGTGTTGCGCACAATTGTTTTTATATCTATTCATTTTAGTGGGGAAAAAAGCAACACATACACATAAAACAATTCTCATTTTTTAAAAGGTGGTGGGTCATTTTGTGGAAGGAGAAATGCCCTCAAAATCGAAACCATTCTGTTTTGTTTTGTTTTTTAAGATGGAAGGTTTGTGTTAGAAGAAATGTCAAAGTGTGTGAATGATAATGTTTATATTCTGTTCTGTTCTACTACACTCAATGTTGAGGAAAACGCAGTGACCATCAACCTAGGATTGTACAGGGCAGTCAATGAATCTCTGAAATAATTTAGTGTGCTTCCAGTTCCCACACATCTCACTGACGGGGGTAATGTTACAGTATACCTACAGTAGAAAGCCCAGAAAGCTTAGCGATGGCAGGTGAAGTCACTCACAGTCACAGTAAGCTATTTGTCAAAGCCTTAACCAGTTGACTGTCCAGCATGAAGTTTCAACTATTTGTCACAGGTGATAAAAGTATTGATCCTTGAGGGAAATTTTTCATCTCAACAAAAAACAAATTCCTAAAACCTAAAAATTCGAGTTGATAGTGTGTGCCATACACTTTGATGCAGTATCAACAAGAATCCAGTAATTATCCACATTTGTGTAACAAATTACGATCAAGAATATGTACAAAGAGCATATGATGACATGTGATGCATCTCCCTCAACCATGCAGTGGGAAGGGAAGTTAAAAAGTGCCTCATCCATTTGATATGTTTCCGAGCAGTGGACTAGGTTTCCTAGTTTGCCTTGGGCACTGTAGCCATATAGAAGTATTGTCACCGTGACGTTCTCACTACTAGTAGCGTAAGTAAAATGGTTGTGCACTGAAATGTCACTACTGAGATATTTCATTCCTTAAGTTCTCCCCTTACTCTTCACTCATTGTATCAGTTTCTGTGGTTCGTGTGAATTCACAGCCCTCAGTTCACGCATGTTTCTGTTTACATTCAGGTTTCAGTTGCAGCTGGCTGTTATCTTGAGCAATTCCACATAACAGCAGTATTTGTGGCCCCAGTGTTTGCAGCAGTATATTTAGTACTCCAATATAATGAATATGTTTAAAGAAAAATATGAACTAAATCAAGAGAGTTATTAAATATAATCTTTACATCAAATCTGTTAATATTGTATGGAAATATAATTCACCCAAGTAATTACCTCTGAATGTTCCTTTGTCTTTAACTTGGATCACACTTTATGTTCGTATAGCTTTTACAACTCAGACTATATCAGGCAGTGCCATCTTACCTTCGTTTGTTGTTGTTATAACATGACTGCAGAGAGTTACTACTGTATGTGGGGACTGTGAACATCTATTCACCGTGAAAGATTCAGGGAGTTGTTGTTTTTTGTTTTTTCTGCCTTTATTGATAGTATACAGTAGACTGACAGAAAATGAGGACCGAGACATGGGGAGTGACTCGCAGCAAAGGTCGTTGGGTTCGGGATTTGAGCATGGATTTCTACACAGAGAGCAATTCTTTGAATTCTTTCAACATAAAATGCAGCATTCAAGTTCAGGAGAGTTTGGAAAAGGCAATTCTCTTGAATGCTGCCTTCGGTTATGGCATGGAAAGGGGCATTTGCATTTCTTTCACCCTAGTAAATGCTGAAGTCTGGAGAGGGCACTTTTTTACAGATGGGCAAGGGCTCAAGCCCCGTCTATTCTGTATGTGTGAATGTGCCTGGCCAGCATATATGTAAACAGTGGCAGGGAGTATATGAAGGGAATGAACAAAATGCTGATATAGCCCTTTAATCAGACTTCTTTGAATTCAAATATAAATGGTCCTCTTAAAAGTAAATAAACAACTTCATAACATTGAGGGTTTAACATTTTCTTTCTATTTGGAATGACTTATTATACTAATATTGATTTTTGTACATGTCTACCACTTTGGAATCATGTCAACCAGAATGATTTCAACGTGGCAGTTTGGAACTTGAATTGAAGTAACCCTAACTGCCCAATTCATTATTGTGCCAAAACGGCCAGATCACAAGTTGTCTCAAGACACTTGACATATAGAGCAGAGACCCGACATTGTCCCACCCTGGGCAAGCATTTCTGTGACAGTGGCAATGAAAAACTCCCCCTTAACTGTAAGAAAGTTCAGGTAGACCCTAAAGTGTGCGGCGGCCATGGGGGGAAAGTCAAGAGTGAGGAGAGAGACAGAGAGGAGAGACAAAGGAAGAGATACAAGTAATAGCTACAATAGCAGCAACAACACTAATACTATCATAGCAATAACAACTGTACTGTATGTTTAATTATTTTATTTTATAAAAATGTTTTACAAATACAATTTTTTGGTCAGTTTCCCAATCTTCTGTCTGTGATGCAACATGTGTAATACTATAATTACTGAGTGAGCTACACAATACAGATCTCCTTCTGAATTCCTAGTAATTACAACATACGACACCAGTGTATTCCACTTGGTGGCTGATTGCATTGTTTTCGTAGGTGAGCACTAAATTGCTCCTTGGTGTTTAACACAGTGCCAGGAAATTGAGAATGTGTGTATGTTGCAGTTGCGTGGAGAAGCCAATGCAGCGCTAGAATATTCTCTCACTGACCTTTGTCTACTTCGAGTGAATTAAGCCTACATGTGACATTCAAGTAACATGAACTTAAGTGCAAATTGTGCACTCTCAGTTAGCTGATAGAACAGATTCCACCAAATAATTGAGATTGTACAATGAGATGTGCTGTTTCTGGCTAAAATAGGGTGACTTATCCCGGTGTAGTGAATAGTCATACAGCTGCATGACCCTAATCCTGTCGGTATGTATTTCTGTCAGTATGTGTTGCTGACTCGCTGCACCAATGTCAACAAGATAAATACAGCTTTTTGTACTGCCTTTGGCAACTGAATTTCTATGGTCTGTTTATACCTGGTAAAGATCATGATTTTATTTATTTTCAGATACAGATGTATCCCTTAGTGTATCCCTTAGTACATGGCCCATTCTAGAATTGCGGGTACATTTTAAGTATTTGCTGATATTAAACCTGTATGATTTAAGATATTTATTATGAAAATCTATTTACAAACTGAAACATTTATCAATTATTTTATGTAAAATGTACCCCCAATTCTAGAACGAGTTGTTGCTGTAGTTCAAACTTGCTGTACTAATGTAATTTCTTAGGCTATTGTTTCACTAACTGCTGCCTGCCAATATTCTCATCAGCATACAAACTCACATGTGTACCAATACATTGATGCATGTCCACATGCCCATGGTCACAAACACTTTTTCCTCAGTCTCCTTTTCAAAGTAGTACAGGTTTATATACTGTGTATATATATATATTTTTTTTTATGGGGATTTGAGTTTTATGACAAGGCCTACTAGTTGGCCAGTTTGTATCTAGACTGACTGACTGATTTCAGTGTTTCACCCAGGTCCCCACCATTTATAAATGACACAGCTGCTCTGTATTGTCATCACGCTGATGAAGGCTTAATGCTGAAATGCATTGGTCTGCTTCCCGTGCCATGTTTACTTAATAAAAAAGTTCAGAAGGACTTTTTTTTTAGTGCTGGCATTACTTCTTTCTTTACATGGAATCCTGTTCAGCAGTGCACCCGGGAAAAAGTATATTGGACTGAGTTGTGCCTGTTTTTGTTTCTCCTTTGATCACACACACTTTTAACAAACCCACACACTGTAAGACACAGGCAACCTCTTTGTTGATGGACACAAATCCTGATTGTCAACAATATGATTGAGACAAACTATTACTCAGTGGTTCTCAACTGGTCTCTTACAGGGACCCAGACAATGGAAGTCAGGACCCACATTATTTTTTCACGTCCCAGTATTCCTTCATTTAGTCGATCTTCCCGAACATTGCTCGGCCCACTGGTTGAGAAACCTTTGGATAGTAGCATTTAAACCATTGGTTCTCAAAGTGGGGTCCGGGGACCCCCAATGGTCCTTAAGAGGGTTCCTGGGGGTCCCCTGCAAAATGTGTTAATACATTTTCACCCCATTATCCATATTTTATACGTTGGCTATTCAAAAATAGCAGATGCAAGCTCACAGCGTGTCACTTCGTGCCACGCTGCGAGCGTGTACATCTGCTATTTTTGCACATTTTCGAAAATCTTGAAAGTGTTTTTCAAATATATATAATTTAGGCGTCCTTGGCATGAAAAAGTTTGAGAACCACTGATTTACACCACCATAACTATACAGTATCAGTCAAATACAAGTCCAGACAGCAGCTCGTGATCAGGAAATGAGGACATGGCTTGTTTGAACTTGTTGGGACATGTCTCGCTGCCATGTGATCACATATTCCTGAAGGCATTACTTTTTCAATGCCACATCGATGATGTCATCGCCACTTTGTTTGTTTTCTGCTGCTCCACCTAAGCAGACCATTTGATTTTTTATAATAGCACCTGCTTACAGTAGTTCTGTTTGGTGCTATTGTGTTGAAATGGTTTAAAAAAAGTTTTTGTGTGTTGTAATCACATTACATAACTGGCTGCCATACACAAAACATTTGCTGTGCTTAGGTGTATTGCTTCATATGGTGATTTGCATTGAATGTTACAATGCTAACTATAGTAGGTTTCTTTATCTTGGCCTGACAGGAATGTTTTAGACATTTTGATAATGAACGCTTTTGGAAGCAATTTTTGGCAGCAGAATGTAATGACAATGTTAACTCCTTGCCAGGGACACAAGATAACACAGCCTCTAATAGTGAAAACAAGTATTGTAGTCAGCCCCTAGTTGGTCACATGCATGCACTCTCGTGATGGCTTCCCTCCAGCGCCACTAGTGTTAAGAGAGGCGGTGAGGTATGTTTTTGCCCTGTGCTTGGCACAGAGCCTGGTGGAACTCCACCGACACAGCGGAGTGTCCGTCTCCATGGAGATGGAATAACCACAGACTCCAGGATGCCATTGTTCTCTGTGTTTGCTCCCCCAGTCCTGGTGGAAGAGGGTACCTGGCCTCACCAACATGCCACCAGCATCACGTGAAAGTTCTTGTCCCCGACCTCCAGGACATGGAACATGCCATCATAGGGAGACCTCAGCGAGCCGCGGTGAGCATCGTGGCGGATGAAAATGTACTCTGTCGACTATAGAGACTAGACTACACATGAGACTAAGCGAGGACGTGGTGAGCAGTGGGAACTTGTGAATTATGGACCTTCCTATTTATCGGATTGCCTGTTGAAGTATTTCCGAGGCCGCCCCCTCAGGTCACTCAGTGCTGGATTGCTGACGGTGCCACCGACAAATAGCAAGAGACATGGTGATGCTGCCTTTGGTAGCTATGTGCTGAGGATTTGGAACATACTCCCCCTGCATATTAGGAGCCTTCCTCAGTTGACGGCTTTTAGAGGCAGCTAAAAACGCATTTCTATGACCTTGCCTTTTAAAGGTTCTCACTTTTGGAGCATATCCGTGGTCATAATATGGACATACCTAACAGTAGATGCCAAACATTTTTTGTGTATTTTTATATAAAAATCCCTAAAAGGCCAATCTTTATTACTTGCTGTAAACGAAAAAGTGCTGCGTGATGACGTCATAGATAGACCTGTATGAATAAAAATGAATCTTGATTTCATTCACCTGTGTGATTCCCATAGCTGCATTACTCATTTAAACTTAATCAGCACACAAAAATATGTATCTGAAAACGTTTTAGGTTAGAAATAAGCAACGTAGTAACAAACATGCAGCACATTGGCCGTCCTTAGGGAGCTTCTCCTTTCAACTGATTTTACCCTTTTTAATTTCACTGTTTTAATTTCACTCTCGACTAGATTTTAACTTACCGGTATTGCTTTGTTTGAACTGTGTATTTAATTTTAGTCTCCAATTTCAATGTAAAGCACTTTGAATTACATTTATGTCTGAAACGTGCTCTACAAATAAAGATTATTATTCAATGTTTCATGCAAAGCTTTCATGGTCTTATGGATTTGAAATGGTATCCATGTCATGTTTCAGCGAGAGTGATCCAATGTTTCATATACTCAATGCACCCTACAAGTCCTACAAACAAATCAAACAATCTGTTCTCATCTTATCGTTAGGTATGAGTGCATTTTGGACCTTTATGCAATACATCTTTACAAGATGACAATTTTTGAGATCTTAAGATGTTTTTTTTTTATCCTGCAGTCTGAGTTGAGTTAAGGTGATGTGGTATTTTCAGTTATGGTTATTACTGCTTAGTCACATCTTCTAGACTTGTTTTCTCCCAAAATGATTGCAACAGCAGTGCACTGACAATGCCGAAAACATACTTAACACCTTACAAAACAATGTATACTGTAGTGTAGAAATCATCTGCTCTTCGTGTACTGTCAGACTTGTTCTGCTACTGAGTGAAGGTATTTGCTTATTTAAATACACTGTTCAGTTTGCTATTCATACTCAGGTCCCATGTGTTCGATCAATATCCAAAACAGTCTTGAAGGTTAACGGCTGCATTGGTGTTAATTGATTTCTGCTTGTGAAATGTTCTGTATCAATCATACCACTGTTAATTTGACTTGCAATAATCTCCAGATATTAGTGGCCAGACATGGAGTTATGGATCCAGTAGGCCTATACTTGGTTACATCTAAAATGCATATTTTCATACCAAAATACTCTTATCTAATCCAATTAACAGTATTAGTCGGAGCATTTCTGTCAGTTCAGTTACTGGAATAGACAATATACATGAAATATGCAGGCCACATTGCACAATTGCCTTTTCTGTCTATATCCAACATCCTCATCATGCTATTCAGGTCAGAACATAGCTATCTATGGAAGTTTTTAGGTCCAAACGTTAAATAATGAATACCACAATCAAATAAACAACAATGAATTAAATATTTATTATAACATTTGTTATCAACTTTGAAAGACTGAAATAATTGACCATCATTGAGGTTTCTTTTTTGTTTTTACAAAAACAGCAAATACAAATGAAAGCGGTTTGAGACTGACAGTCAGTGTATTTTAATGGCACTGAAAAAGACAGTTGAAAGCAATTATAACATCAAAGTCGCAGAGCATTATAATATATGGTTAGTAAGTAAATAAATAAACAAATAAATAAATAAAGTATAATAATAATAAATAATATAAATCCCTGGAAGATAACTATTTTGCACAACTTTTGCCGTGTTGCCACTGTAATTTATAGTTTGATGACGTGATGAAGCCTCAATTCGTAAGATTTAGACACAAATAATTACAATAACATAACACGATGGCTGTTGAACAACACATCTTCGTAAAATCCAATTTATTTCACAGATCCGAGTGTGGAATTTGGCAAGTTCCAACTAACTAGTTGTTGCGCGGCTGCCTCTTATGAGCTTGCCTTCCCAAAAATGGCACCCGCAGATACAGATGCCCCAGAGTCGGAGGAGGCGTCTACCTTTTTATGTCTATGGTTTTAGCCACAACATTTTCCCTCTCCTCCACCAGGACGACCAAGAGAAGTCAGACACTGCATGATGGACGAACCAGAAGTCCTCCAGGCGTGTGTCACATCCCCATGGCAGAGCCCTTCTGCAATAGGACCAGAGATGTGAGTGGACCACCTCATCAAAGCCCCTTCCTTAATCTCAAACCAGTGGTATCCCAACCCTGGCCCTTTTAAAAGAAAATACTACTCAATTTGTTTTGAAATGACTTGGAAATGTGTTAAATGCTACACTTAAATGAAAAACAACTAAAATTGACTTAAATGCTTTTTATTGTTGGAACATAACTCTTTCACTATGCAAATGAACTCCACCCAACTGTGTCTCTATATCATAGCTTTTTAAATCACACTCACTTGAATTTGTAATCTTCAGTTATCAGTTATTTTAGTCATGCTATTTTATCACTATGCTTCTAAATTGAGCACAGCTGAAGTGAATCCCCTCCTCTCCATCTGAGTTTAGGTCTTAGTGGAGGTGGCACGGGGCCTGGGAGTTAAGTGCCACACACGGGGCACTGTACTGACCATCGAGGGCCCCCGGTTCTCCTCGCGCGCAGAGAGTCTGATGTTCCGGCAGTGGGGCGCTGATGTCATCAACATGACTACCGTACCAGAGGTGGTTCTGGCCAAGGAGGCGGGGCTCTGCTACGCCAGCATCGCCATGGCAACAGACTATGACTGCTGGAAGGAACACGAGGAAGCGGTGAGCGAATGAGAGCATCGTCAATCATTTGTTACACACTCGTACAGGAACAAGCAGTGAAATTATGGTGTGGTATGTTCCGCAAGAGTGTGCTAACAGCAGCGATACAATATACAAGATGATAATGGAGAAAACACTGGATTGTAAAGAAATAATAAAATAAATAAGATAAGACAAAAATAAGGTTACAAAGTACAGTTAAGACACACTCTAAACCTGTATAAAAACCTCAACAACGAGGAATATGCAGAATTGGGTGGGCAAGTATAATAGAATACATGTTAAGGGTACGGTACATCCATATATACATCAAGTAAACTTATGTACTGTATATTAGTGCAAGTAACTGTGAGAAAATCAAGCATGGTTATTTACGTTGTTCTTGTTGTTTTGTCCTTGTGTGTGAAAGTGACTTGTAATGAGTTCCAATAGCAGCATTTCTTCTTTTCATTATTGTGATTTACTTTATTTTGCTACGTCCAGATTGGGGGGAGGGGGCTTACTCGTATTAATGTCTGTTGTTGGGAGGTTTGTCTTGAACTGCATTCTACACACAATAATATCAGACTGGTAACCACTGAATTCTATTGAGAAGAGTTCATGAAAATCTGCCATAAATCTTCCCAATGCGTTTTCTTGGAGTTTGCACACAAATGCTCAGGAAAAACTCCACCAGCCCATTTCAAATACGTAACCAGAAGTGAACAGACACATGTTATACTTAGTTGAAACAAGCAGTAAATGGCAATTTAAAGCTGAGAACCTGGCCCTTCAAATCATCTTTAATGTTTTTTAAAGTCACTTCAAAGTGTATGCCCATGCATGGTCATACAAAAGCATATGGAAACCAGTGAAAACATGCTTGCCAATGGTAAGAACTCGAGACAATTTGTTTTCACAATTTGGTATTCCCAAACTGAAAAGCAGCAAATAATCAACCCACCTGAAGCAAAAAGGTGAATGTGCCCTCGGCCTGAACAGTCATTAAGTTTAATGAGGCTGAACAATCTTTCTCAGAGCAATGACCAATTTGGTATTGCCACACAACGGAGATAATAATGGTATTTTATAAAACTGAAAGAACACTTTGTTTAAAAAATTGTACCTCACACTTGCTCCTTACTGTCAAAATGAGCCCTCGGTGAACCTTTCTACACAAGCTCTTATCTGTATACTGTAGGCAGACGCAGTCCAAACGGTTTAGACATTCTTTTATTTATTTTTAGAATTTTTAGTAACATGATAAACACATCAGAGTTTAAACAACAACAACAAAAAATAAAGTATAAACAACTATAAAATATAAAACAAGAAAAGACAATGACAAATAATTTGGTATGAATTCAAATAAAATATACAACATAAAAACAACAACAAACAGTTATACAGATACAAACAAAAAACAGAACAACAACACACTCTTGCTCTCATACTCTCCCTGCACAGATCTTTTGTAAAAAATCGTAAGAAAAATAAAAACACTCCAGTTCCGTTTTTTTATTTTTTTATTTATGTTTTATAAGTTAACCATTATGTAGTAGGGGTCGTTAAGACATTCTTTTACCTTAAAATGATTTGTCTGTGTCAGTCTGACAGTCTGGGAGCGCTCTCAGTGTCCGGCCCAACCCACACACCGCCCACATCAACGGCAATCCCGACTTCCTAGTTCCCGCAGCTGACCTCTTCTACCTCCTGTAGCAGGAGGCTCGCCACATCCTTCCGCCCACCACCAACACATAATCCCTCCCCCCGCCTCTCCCCCCCAACCGGTCCTACTATCTCCGGCCCTCCATCTCCTCTCTCACCATCCCAGACACTTGCCCCCCTCCATTTTCTCCTCCTCTCCGTCCACCACTTTCCCCTCACTCCCCCCCACCAGTACATATTATGTCCTGCCCTCCCTCCCTCTGTCCCCTATCCCCTCCCATCTCTCTCTCTCTCTCTCACACACACACACACACACACATACACACACACACACACATATACACACACCCTCAGTCATCTCTCTTGCCAGCCTCCGGTGTGAACCGCTGCCAGAGGAGATTGAGTCAGACTTGAGTCATCAGCTTCACACTCTCCTTCCGTCTATGCTCCAAGGGATAACCACAACATCATTATGAAACCAGGTTCTTCAGAAACTGGGATCGGAAAAGGAATTTGACTTGTTGACATTTTCCTCTAATGGAGGCAGGGGTATTTTACAGTTTCACAATGACTTTATTGTCATTATTAGACATTAGTGCACTGAAACGGTGCATTTCACTGTGAATTTAATTTAATTTAATTTAGAATCATCTAATAGTCTAGTGCAGTGATTCTCAACCTGTGGGCCAGAAGGATTTTGCAATTGGGCCCCAAATAATTGACAAAACACTAAGAATGTATTGATATAGTATAAAAGAAATAATGTAAAATAAATGTCTTGCCATTTCTTCTTTAAAGTGAGTTTTCATTGTGATACAACATAAAGTAATACGTATACTACATTAGTTCCTTTGGTCCAAGATGGAACACAATCGATGTATTGATCATTAAAAACATTAAACATGCTCTGAAAATACCACTTAAAAAAATACCACTTAAGTGGTCAGATGGGTGGGCCACGATTTATTAATTACATTAAAAAGCACAATTTTATAATTAAAAACTAATATTTGTCATGTGAAATATCCTGGCTGAAACACAAGGGCTCCTCCTTCCCTGTTTCTCAAATTGACTGACCGTTCTGTGATTTTGCTAAATCCCTGGTGTAAAACCACTGATTTCTACAATTCACTGTAACACATCTTCATTTTCAATTCCTAACACTCTTCCATCCTTTTTTTCCATCCCGGTCTTTGTAGGTCTGCGTTGACAATGTGATGAAGACAATGAAGGAGAATGCTAACAAAGCTAGTAGCATCCTGCTCACCGCTATCCCTCAGATCTGCCAGATGGACTGGACTCACACCATTAAAGCCCTGAAAGTAAGTGTGTGTGTGTGTGTGTGTGTGTGTGTGTGTGTGTGTGTGTGTGTGTGTGTGTGTGTGTGTGTGTGTGTGTGTGTGTGTGTGTGTGTGTGTGTGTGTGTGTGTGTGTGTGTGTGTGTGTGTGTGTGTGTGTGTGTGTGTGTGTGTGTGTGTGTGTGTGTGTGTGTGAAAATCCGCCGCAAACCGCTTGGCGTCAAAACCTTTGTGCACGCTGCTAGTAGGCCAGGGGTGTCCAAACCTTTTTCAAAAGGGGCCATATTGAAAATACCCTATGGCATAACACCATACAAATGCATCTTATTACAATTTATTTATTTATTTAACTATAGTGCAATATAATATAGTGTCTGTGTGTGTTTCACACATGCATACATACATATATGTGTGTGTGTGTGTGTGTGTATATATATATATATATATATATATATATATATATATATATATATATATATATACATTTAAAAAAAGACTATTTACCACCTTTTTTCACATGCATGAACTGCATTGCTATTATATTTATACTCCAATTCGGTCATTTGTCTTTTGTTCCAATGGCAGTGTACCCAAATGTAACCACCATGTGTTAAAAGGACAAAAATGGAATTACAATAAAATAAATACAATTTAACATCTTGAGAATGAGGACCCCCTTGAAGAATCTTACTTTATCTCTTGGATACCTTGAGGGTGAAGGGCTCCCAACATACACAAACAAGCATGTTTATGGAAGGCACATGGGGGTTAAGATCCCTTCCTCTGTTGTAAAGTTGTTTACTAAACCTTTTTGTCTGCTTTTGAGTCCAACAGCCCAAGCGTAAGGCAATTTACACATGCATGCGGCCTTATGTAGTATCGTAACTGACAAGTCGACTATTCTAAGCATCTGCCTTTTGCGTTTTGTATTGCAGTCACAAGCTCAGTCTTCAGTAATGCTTCCAAAACACTGAGTGAAGCAGAAACACATTAACAGTAGAGAACGTTTCACCTCCCAGAACCATCACTGTCAACATCACTATCACCAACCTGAAACAATGGATTCTACATCTCTCTACATGGGGGTTTGTCGTCTATCACAATCAAGTGCCTGATTTAACACGGAATGCATGTTTATTATTGTCTCCAAGAACTTAGCTGGAACTTTTACTGTGTCTTTTTCCTCCTTGTGCGAAGACATAATGGGACAACATTTTTGACCTTACCAGTGACCTTGCAGCAACAACCACGCAAGGCCTGATATATTTGGGTCAGCAGCATCTTTTCCAAGATAACCAACATTTTGACAAATCAACTTTAGTCTTGAGGTCTTCTTGAGATTATACAATATAAGATTATACAATAGAAGTTATTTTTCCTGAATTTATATTTTTTGTGGTGTAAAAATCTGTATTTTTTATCCCTCATTGCACGAGACGTGGCGAAAGATAACGCGGTTAAAGAACAAATGATTTAACTGCTCTCAGCGCTACAGCGAATGCTTCAGTGCTCTTAAGTGGCATGTGATGTCTTAAAACTTAGATCGATCTGCATGATTTACATAATGCATTTTGAAACCAGTAAGCCGAGCTCGACCAAGATTGAGGGCATTCCCGCTATTGCTGCTGATGTGTTAAACTTTTCCTCCATTTTAACTTCTGAATATGTGCTTCTTGACATTTGTTTTGATATACATTTCTGAAATACTGTATATCAAAACAGACTATTAGACTATTGGGCTCTTTTGGTGTGCAACGTTTCACTACATGTATGGCAGAATTGTTTTATTTTTTTGAATAGATTGACCAAAGTGCTTGCACGAATGCAAAATGAGAATAGGTGGCTTTAATACTATAATTGTAAAATGTTTTCCATTCTGTAAATTGGTGGTTACAAATGGTAATTTAATAATAATAAAGGAGATGTTACTGAATACCTCCTTTTGGTACACAGGCCTGCAGTGGCAAATAGCAGTAATCTTTGTGTTTTTCAATGTCAAATGTCATGACTAGGTCTTAGATTTTATATTAACACGTTATATCTATAGATACTGCTATACAATATACTATCTTTATACTGCAATATGCTATACCAATTTTACTTTTGTCAGGCCATGCACTAAACTTTGATGTATTATTTTCTCAGTTTGATTAGTCACGGTTATTGGTCACAGTTATTGCTAGTGTGTCACTATATTTCTAGTCGTCTTTTAATTTGAGAACTTAAAACATACATGAAATATCGCCAGACTACATAACCATATGTCCATTTCTTTTTGCTTGTCCACACAAATTGTGTCAAAGTAAATAAAAACTGCAATTTATTTAACCTTTTTTCTGTCCTTTTCTAATGCTTGTTATAGCCAATAAATATCTGATGTCCAACAAAGGGTTTCTTATCTATGGCTACATTTGATAAATTACTAGTTCACACACATATTAAGCACATCCATTGTGGTGCAGGTGCAGGTCAAAATAAGTTAAAAAGTTAGTCTTCTCGGCAACTTGCTGTGCAAAACACGTACAATGTTACGCCCACAAGTCAGGAAGAACTTGTGGTTGAAAATTATTTCAGTTTCGCTAAGTAAATGTGATCTTTATCAAGAATCTGTTCTGTGGACTTTTCCTTTATTTTACATTTGATAAGTTGCAAGCTGTAGCGTGGCAGAAAATGACTTGAGCTTAAACACTTTGCAATCTGAGTCTCTTCAAGTGCACATGGTAACTTATTTTTAAGGTCTTTATGCATTATTAGCTGCCATTGATATAGGCACAATAGAGAGAGGAGGTGTCATGAACCAGATTCCAACCCATGATGTCCTACCCGGTTGTTTGCTGGTTCCATGGTCAGGCTGATTTTCTGGAGCTGAGAAAAGAGTAAGTATAGTTGGGCCCTGGACTCAACTCTTCCCAGAGTATATTCACAGCTGAAGACATTTTGAAAATAAAATAAAATTGATCATTAACTACATTTGGTCCAGAACTGGCACCCTGATTATTTTAGCAGTTTGACAGTTGAATACTATTATTATCCGACCAGCTCTTTAACATTTATTTAAGCTTCATAATCATATATTTTCTAAACTGTAAATGTGTTTGCAGTAGTTGTCCAGATACACCACTAAGTGGAGCTGCTGGGCGGGGTCATGAAAAGGTAGTACTCTGGCACTATAGACATATAAACTGTTATTTATTCAACTGATTAGTATTAAGCATTAACACATTTATCGACGCTATAATCAAATGATTGTTTTAAGGGTCTGTTGTGGATATTAGGTCATGCTGTGGAGTTATAAATTATACCAATAGAAGAATGTGGCTATACAGTAAAATCCAGTTAATTTTAATTTATTGACCCTTACATGTTTCCTTTTATTATGTTTTTTCCAGTCCTATGCCAAATGGCAAATTTTTCCTCAAAAATAAAAAATTGCATCCATTGCAGTCAAAGTGGTTAAACATTTTTCTTTTAATTATATGTGCACCCTATAGCATCACTATGTTGTTTTCCACAGTCCTATATGCCATTTAGCCTAAAGTAATTTAAACTGTCGTTTAGGTTGCAGTAGCCTATTTACCTTTTTAACCTCTGTAACCATTAGGCTATAATGTAAGCATACTAAGTCGCATCGTAAAATGTTGCGCTTTATAGGCCTATACATAATTTGGTGGAAATTAATTTGCGATGTTTCGTGTTGCGGTTGGTGGGATGAATTCATCCCAGTTGATTTAACAAGGCCATTTTGTTGGTATCAGGAGGTTGGTTCCGCACAACTCTCAACTTTTCCCCAGATGACTACACTGAAACGTGTTTTGCAAGTGGCGCATTAATGTGCCAGAGTGCGTGGTGTGATGTGAAATAGCAGCTTATTGATAAGTGTCCAAACATTTCGCACCCATGTTCCAGAGTTATTTGTGGGTTTTATCAATTGTCTGCCACTGGTTGATAAGGAAGACCAGCTAACATTGAACATTGGGCGTTTCTCGTCTATATAGCATATAGGCTATCTTATACTTAGGCTATGTCTAATGCATAGAACTCGTGTTATTAAGTGTATTATAGTGTTAACTATTTCGATTGTCTGTTCCTATAATATCCTACCTGTCACTACAAAAAGAGTAGGCTATTCAGCTGCAGAAATAGGCCGACCGAGCTGGGATCTAACATTGATGAAGTGTGTTTTAAAATGAAGGCTAAAGGAGACGCCCATTGTGCTATCTCAGACTAGACACTGTATAGGTCACTGAGGTTCATCTTGTGTTTTAAAAACAATGCAACTATTTTCGTTTTTCACCCCATAATTAACGATTTAACGTTAATTTTGTAAAACCAAGGCAAAGGGTGTGTCTACGGGAAATGTGTGTGTGTGTGTGTGTGTGTGTGCTTTGCCGCAGAGTCACATTGGAAATATAGGCCTATAAATAAATAAGATGATGGCAAAGTGGGTAACTTAGGGGTCACGTCTAATTTTACATCAATTTAGGCACCTGCTCAAAATCGACCGACAGCAACAGCTCATTAGAGGCAACAATTAAGCACGATTTAATTCCTATAATCCAAATAAATGACCACCATGGATTCATTTCTTCATGTCAAAATTACAATTGCATTTTATTAAAGTGCATAAATAAGCTTTGAATATGTTTATATGAAATGTAAGTCAATGATCAGAAGCATTGACCGTCAAATAGACCTAAAATTCATGGATCTGCAAAAAAAAAAAAAAAAGCGTCTTCATAATCATACTTGCAGGACAGAATATTGTTTGAAGGTTTTTACTGTTTGGATAAATTATAAAACTGCAAACTAAGACAAATTAAAAGTTAAATGTTAAATCTGCCTAATAGAAATGGGTCTAATAGCTGAACAGACATAGCCTACCGCATCATTAGCCTAATATAGTAGGCCAACATTAGGCTAATTAGGTAGCCTACTCATAAATATATAAAGGTAATATTATCTAATAATAACCGTCATTTCTAAAAAGTGCTTGACGTATAGGCGGCCCATGCATTTCCAAATAAGAGGCATTCCGCCGAACAGTCGATGAGTCAGTCTTAGGCTGAAGGCCTCAGAAGACACGGGCCCAGTTTCCCAGAAGTTCTTCTTTTTCTTTATTTATTTCCTTCTTCCGTCCTTCCTTTCTTTTCAAGAAAGAAAAAAATGGTCCCAAATTGTTCATCATTGTCTTTACAAAACTGGTTCTCAACCTTTTCAGGCCTCGACCCCCCCCAAAATAATCATATTTTAACTGGGGACCCCCCCCCCCCCACACACACACACACACACCCTGATAAGCAATTGGCATTACATTTTGTTTGTTTCCACAGATAAATATTGTGAAAATAGCAGATCTAAGTTCACAACGCCTGAGCTTGTATCGTCTAATTTCATAATGTTTGACAATTTGGCCAATGTTTGACCCGTTTTTTTAATGAGGTATTAAAAGGTCCTTAAATTGTCACTTCACTCTCATCTGGGGACCCCCCCCCCCAAAAAAAATAAAAAAAGAAATCATGTGGGGACCCCCCAACCTGTGGGGTGGGGGGGGGGGGGTCCCGTCCCACAGGTTGAGAACCACTGTCTTTCTTTACTAACACTCCAGAAACGTGGCCACCACATCCTTGTGTCCTGACTCCGTGGCCAGGTCCACGGCCAGACAGTGCCGGTAGTCTCGGACGGTGGGGTCGGCGTGGTACTGCAGCAGCACCTGCACGGTGTCCACAAAGCCCGTCCTGGCCGCGTCGTGGAGCGGGGTGGTCCCGGTGCGTCTGTCCGTGACGTTGGGATCCGCTCCGCGCTCCAGCAGGAGCTGAGCCACCGCCGTGCTTCCCATCATCATCACCTGTAATAGGAGCAAGAAGTTATCAGTGGTGGTAAAAGTAGGCTACTCACATTTTTTTAACTTAAGTAAAAGTATCAATACTGCAATGTAGAAATACTACAGTTACAAGTGAAAAAGTCCGGAATACTCACTAAATAAATTAGTAAAAGTACAAAAGTATTGGCCTTAAAGTACCAAAAGTAGAAAGTACTCATTATGCAGAATGTTCCATTTAACAAGTTTTCAAATGTATTAAAATCTTACAAAATAGCAGATCTATACAAGCTTGTAGATCGGCTATTTTCAAATGGCCTAAATGTATAGGGTTGAAGTGGTTAATGTATGTTTTGTAATAATCAAAATCTACAAAGTAACTAACTAGTAACTAACTAGTAACTAAAGTTTTCAAATAATTGTAGTGGAGAAAAAGTATATTTGCCTCGCTCTGAGATGTAGTGCAGTAGAAGTAAAATTACTGAAAATCGGAAATACTCCCAACTCCAGTAAAGTAAAAATGTTCAAAATTGTACTATAGTACTTGAGTAAATGTACTTAGTTGCTTTACACCACTGCAAGTTAAACAGTATGGTTTTGGTTTATGTCCATTCATCAAACCCTTAGTAAAACGGACCTGAATTGTCTCTGTACCCCCCCCCCCCCCCCATCTACACACCAAATCTCGACGCCAAAAATACAAGCTCACAATTGTAGATTGGTCATTTTTGGCAAATGAGAAGAATATGGATGCTGGGGTTCAAGTAGTTAATATTAATCATATTCGGTGAAGGTGTCCCTGACAGAAGCAATGCAAATATCTGTGAAGTTAATTTGCATTGGACCGAGAATAGAATGCAGCCTGTAGGCAGTGTGTTTTTGTTGTAGTTCTAGTGGAAGACAATCATTTTATAATGGCTACGTTATGTTTATCTTACAAGGCAGATAAATCCAAATAGAGAAATAAAACCATCTTGAATGTTGAATTTCTTGAAACAGGCCCATTTTGACTGACTCGGGTGATGATAAAATGCTGGATTAGAGCCACATGGCAATTTTATTTAGCATATTTCATGTAGGCCTAAGCTCAATGCGCTTTCCATTGAAAGACAAAAGATGATGAACATGAGTAACATAAGCAACATAAATATAAGAATGTAGCCTATAAGCATGCAAAAAACATAATCAATGAAGCATATTTAACATTACTTAAACATAGCTTATACCGCAAAGCAAGAAAAAACAATCAAATAGATATCTAATTATGAACTACAGTAGGCCTAAGCGAAAAAATAACAGGTTTTGGGGATTTGGGTGTGACTGATCACCATTTAAAGTTCAAATGTCCCTTAAATAGCCTATATAGATGTAGTTGTATTAACACGAAAAGGTAACATGAGGGTGAGAGAGTTTTTCTTTTGTTTTTTCCAATTCCAATAACGGAAATAACTGTATTAAATTGTTTAAGCCATGGCACACGTGACATTATAGGCCTACGCATCATTTTGGCACGATATAGCACTCTGCCTATATGGCCCGTGTAGCTCTTTATACCACAAGTGGAAAACTTTTGTTTAAGCCACTAATCTTATAATCTGAACGGAATCTTATTGATTACAGGCTATACTCACAGCCAGGCAGAATGTACTGAGTTTGTTTCAGTGAGAATGACTGTTCAGATGACGGATGCACATGTTTACAACTATGAAGATACATTGTATCAAAAACATGCATTATAGTGTTCAAGTTGTGACTGTGACCCCCAAATAAATATGTATTTGTCCACGGACCCCCATCTGAAAATATGTTGTGCCAGGGACCACCCCATACAAGATTTGTGTTGTTAAAATGTTTCAAAAAAATAATCCAAGATCCCAGATCTACAAGCTCACAACACGCATCGGCTATTTGTACAATTTGCAACAACAAAAAAACGCCTATACACAGCATACCCAAAGTAAATTGACAGTGAAGATGACGGATACATGTTTACAACTGAAGATACTTTGTAAATAATGTATCAAACATGGCCCATTGTAGTTGTCATGATGTTGCGACTGTGTGACACTGACCTGAAGCGCAGTTCGGCCGTAGCGGTTCACCCCGTTGACATCCGCACCGTTCAGCAGCAGATCCTCCACCGCGCTCACGTTCCCTGTCGCTGCGGCCGTTGACAGATCATCCTGGAGTGTCATCTTCACCATGAGAGAACAAACAAGACCCTAATAGGTAGATGATCTGAAGGGAAAATATAATATAATAACATGCGACAATGCACGTAGAAATAACAATATTCCCCAGTTGACGCCTCCTCGACAGCTGCCGTTCAGTGCATTATTCGGACGTCCGGACGGTTGCTTTATGGCTAGAATAAAGTTTAAAGGCTGACAGGCTGACAGACGGACGGACGGTGGTGTGTGTCTGGGCTTGCCTGCTTTGAATGGGGCGACGTCATGGTGCTGCTGCAGTGCCGTGCGCGTGCGCAGTGCACATACTAGCATGACAGCGTTGTATCGAGATGCAGGCAGCGACCATAGTTATAACATATCGGCAGCGACCGATATGTTGTTGTCCCCCTTCCAAACCAGTGTTGCCATGTCTGCTTCATTATAAGTAAGCTGAGTTCCCAGAAATGTTCGCCAGCTCTCGTATACAAACGGGAGGGGCGAGAAAACTTAACAACTTTAAAATTATAAGTGACTTTGGGCTTGTTTTTCTGTAAAGTTGCGTTTTGTTGGGCTTGTTTCTAACGTATAGTTGCTTATTTGGTCTTGTTTCCTTCCCAATGTTGTTTAAACCATTGGTTCTCAAACATTTTCAACTCAAGGACCCCCAAATAAATATGTATTTGTCCATGGACACCCCCCCCCCCATCTAAAAGGGTTAGGGTACAATACCCCTGTACAATATTTCTGTTGTTAAAATGTTTCAAAAATATTGTTTACATTTTCAAATAGCCCATGTATATAGGTTTAAACTAAGGTCTCAGTTAGTCGCTTCTTTTCCAAAATCTGGCAACACTGCTTCCAAGACGGCTGACAGTGCTGACTGCTGACCCGGGTTGAGCTTTAGCCTCCGAGTCCGCAGCTGCTTGTAATGTGACAGCAGACCTCGTCACCTCCACATTAGCCTCGATTTACAGGCTTTTATTGTTTATTTTTGCTCAAAAATACCTCCACATTGATTCCCAACCGTCGTCACTGTTTTAAGTAGCATACCAATCATGGATAGTCCGAGTTAGGCTACTTATTACTAAATTATGTTGCAGAATTGTGAGCTAATATCAACGTTGCTACTTCACTGTGCTGGGCGTTATACCTATGTCATCCAGCAGGTGGTTGTCATGGACTTTTAGTTTGTAGTCAGCAGCCACACATTTAAACCGTCCGTCCACACCAAGCTGCAGTGCAGCACATAACTATAAATACATTGTTTTAAAAATCGTTCTAAAAACTCAAGTGATGGTAGAGTCCACACCACAACTGTGGTGAATGATATATAGACAGTGCTTCTGGCTGTGGACAGGGCCTTAGAAGAAACAACAGTAAAAATCCTGAATGTTTCAGCCAAATATACGAAAATATGAAGCTGTCTTGCCAAGCAGTAGGCCTAAAGTAGCCTACAGTAACTTAACATTCATTAATTCATCCATCTGCTGTATGTAGGCCACACTGTTTAGCTTTGGTATGCAGTGTTAATCTAACTCTGAAAGTGTAACTCTTGAGAGTATACACATGAAATCAAATTGACCTGAAAGGATACATTTAATTCATATGTTATTGTTAACATCACTGAGGATTTTACTGTGTGAGAAGGAGGCTCCACTAATGCACTCAAGCCCGCACATGCACGGACATGCACGTGCGTAACCACGTGCGTCTACCTCTCGGATGATCAGAAAACAACCATTCACAGTCAGTGTTTGCACCTCGCTTACAAAAGCTGCCGACGCCGTGAATTAGGCCTAGACCTGGCTGGATGCATATCAATGGTCCATTGTGTGACGTGACCGGCTAATAGTCAACTGTAGACGAGTGTAGGCAGCATACTGTCAGATGCTCTGTCTGAAGCAGTCCAAAGAATGTTTGGATAATGAACTAATTAAATTACAGAGTTGACGTCTGCAAGGTACGTATATGACAACACTAAAGTAGCCTATCCCCATTATGCAAGTAAATAGAAAAACATTTGATATGTAGTATATCGTGGGTTATAGCCAGGCCTACATTAGGCCTACTTAACATTCACACTATTGTAGCTTTGGTGTGCAAGTTGAGATGGAATAGTTATATACTATAAAGTAGGCTACAGTGAAATCCAGAGTGTTAATCTAACTCTGACGGTGTAAAATTGGACCTGTAGGCCTTGCTAACTCTTGAGAGTATACAAATGAAATCAAATTGACCAGAAAGGATACATTTCAATCCATATGTAATTAACACTGAGGATTTTCCTCAAAATGAGACCACAAGCTGAGAGTAATGTGTAGGCTTTTCTGACAGAATGACTGTGCTCAAAGTTTAATGTCAAGAAATAGAGTTTAGAATGACTGTAGCCATGGTTCACATGACGCTGGTATGACAGTCATGTTTCTGGGCTAGAATGACTTTAAACAACATATCAAAAAGTTAGCATCTAGATAGATAGCTTTGCGTGCAGTGTCAGTTTTATTTTCATAATATGACAAAGGTTTTGTGTTTTTTATAATTATTACAGTGGTTGTAAATAATTCTAGCAATTGTATGCAACTCTAAGACATGTGGCGGCAATAGACCAACTGAAACTTAGTTTTGCTTATTTCAAAGCAGGTCTGGAAAAACATGGCAAATTTGACTGAAAATGGGCTATAAGTTATACATTATGTATGTTATGTAAATCATTTAGTGTGTGTGTGTGTGTGTGTGTGTGTGTGTGTGTGTGTGTGTGTGTGTGTGTGTGTGTGTGTGTGTGTGTTTGATTTTAAATTTTCCTCAGGTTTGTGACTCGAAACTCACAGGTTACTGGTTGAATAGCTGATACTTGATACACAATACTTGTGTCCAATGCTGGCCCACAGTGAATAAGTACCATATTGTTATGAATATATATATCATTGTAGTTAAATGTGTCCTTAATAAAACATTAAAGGGCCATCATACCAATAATTATAATTATAAAGATGAATATAACTATAGACCGAATCATCATGAGATCACCACAACCAAAACTTTATTTCCGGGTAGATAACGCCGGCAGCGTGGCAGATTGGAGCAATAATATTGCTCCAATCTGCCACGCTGCGAAGGCTACAAACATTCAAACATTCTGGTCTGGTCTATAACGATAATGATGTGAGCATCCACACTGATGAACGATAACATTCTGTAAAAATTTTGAACGTGAGTGTGCCCTGTGAATTCAAATGGATTTTGATTGGCTGTCCTGTCAGCAGGGTGAATCACTGGATGGGTCTACTGGGCCTCGGCATAGGGGCCCAAGAACTCAGGGGCCAGATTGTTTATGGGAATTGTCATGGTTATTAAATTTACATTTAATAATAATAACTATACATTTTATTTGTAACTCACTTTATATTTGACACAAATCTCAAAGTGCTTAATTCAAGAAAAACAAGATTAGAAAGATTTTTTTTTTTTTAAATAAAAACAATGAAATTAATAAAATTCTGATCAATGGTCAACTATACACCGCTAAGAAAAAAGTTCAAGTTTAAAAACACACAAGGCATCAATAAGTCCATCTAGTAGGCAGATGGCTAGTTTTTTAGTCCCCCTTTAAAAGCGTCAACGGACTGTGGTGCTCTCAGATGGTCTGGGGGGGGCATTCCACAGCCGAGGAGCAGCTGAGCAGAAGGCCCGGTCTCCATGGTGCGGAGCTTCGTCTTTATTTGTCAAAGGGCTTAGTCATTCGTGGCAATAACAGAACCTGCTTTTGCAGTCAATTGTGTGTATGTGCACTGTCTATCCTGTAGAAGTACAAGTAAATGTATTTATTGTTCTGTTGGCTGCAAGGGGGGGGGATGGCATGGCTTTTACAAGGCCATGCCCATGGGGCCCATTGTCTCATAATCTGCCTATATGGCCGTCAGTGTTTCTATGGGTCATCAAATTGCTCTGAAAGTGATCCCAACAATATAATTCGCAACTGTCTTCATGATAGCTGTGGTGTGGACTCCACCTTCCACCCGAGTGGAATTTTTAAAATGACAAAATGACATTTTAAGTTATAGTTATCATTGACCTGAGGCCGATTCTACAAATGCTTCCTAAATCAGTAGTTCTCAAACTTTTTCGTGCCAAGGACCCCGAAAATGTATTTGGCCGCGGACCCCCATCTGAAAATGTTTTGTGCCAGAGACCCCCAGAAGAGAAGATTTGTGATAAAACAAATGTACACTCTCAAGATTTTTTTAAAATGTTAAAAAAAAAAGCAGATGTACAAACCCGCAGCGCAGCACTAAGTGACGCGCTGTGAGCTTGTATATCTGCTATTTTTTAGACCCACTGTTCTAAACCACTGTTCTAAATCCTAAGAGTTTTCTGAAAAACTTATGCTGCTATATATATATATATATAGCTAAAATCTAAAATGACACAGATGCTTTTCCGGTTTAAGTGGCCAGGATGTTAGAGAAGCAAGGTTGTGACTGCACTGCACTGTTTAAGAAAGTCAGTGTGAGGAAAGTGAATAAATTAAATTCTCTTCTACCTCACCAACTGCTTGGTTTCCAGTTAAATCATGAGTGTTGATTTAACTCTGAGAGTGTAAAAATTTACCCACTCTCGGTACCCATAAAGGGTACATTGTTAAGGGCATGTGGGGAAGCATGCCCTTGAGTTGACCTGCTTGTCCCCGATTGCACTGTGGCGGTGGGTCAGCTTCCTGCTGAGAATGTGTGGAACTATTTTGAGAGTACGGTAAGAATGTTGCTGTAAAAGTGTATTCATCTTCACTTCATGGTTTGTTTGCACCTGTGCAATCAGCATTCAGTCAGCTCTGACCGTTATAAATAAATGTAGATCATTTCAGGAGTCATTACAGCCCTTGACGTAGATACATTTCATGTGTACTGTATGTTATTGTATTTTTTTTAAATATGTATTTTCATTTTGTTCTTTAAAAAATATTTTGTTCTTTTATTGATATTCCACAGTGGAGAATGACGGGAAACGGGGGAGAGAGAGTTGTGGAGTGACATGCAGCAAACGTGCGTCGCTGGGCTCGGGAATCGAACCTGGGACTCGCTGTCAAGCATCAGAGCCTATGTGGTACGTGCCTTAACCAGCAGTATTTTTATTTTGTAAAGCAGTTTTCAACAGTTATTCGTTTTGCATATTTAACCCATTTAGACCTGGAACACCTACGTTGTTATACCTTCCGGGAACACCTTTGTGTAACATTAGCTGTTGCTACTGTGTGTATAACAACATTGTTTTTGGGGACATTTTTGAATTAAAATTAAAGTTTTTCACAAAACTCAGGATTTTGAGGGCGTTTTTAGAATCGGCCTCAGGTCTAAATGGGGTAAAGGCATTGCACAACAGAATCACCAGTGTAAATTTTACTCTGAGTAATTTAACAGTCACCAGCTCAGAACAGGGAGAACCCCATCCTGCACAGCAGTCTTAATTTAGTCTGAATGTAAAAATTTACCCTTAGTTAAATGAACACTTTTGTGATTTTGAGGATTAAGCCTTCACCTTCTGTTTATTTATTAATTTAGTCAGGCTCTCTATAGAGAGGCAGATTTGCTATCCTGGTCAGTAATATTCACATTTAAGATTCAACATTCAGTTCCTTAGTCACACTTGAATTTACACTGACTGTCCCCTTATTATTTACCATTATAATATACATACAGAAATCTACATGCCCCTGACATTCATATAATCATTGTCACTGGTCAATCCATGTTAAATTATTCAGTACAGTAACTTTGTTACAGTAACTGCTTGTTTTATTTTATACATATTTTCTTATATTTTCAAATTTCATATCCTAAGCCCCAATGGGCTCCAAGTATCTTTTCATTAATATGTAAATCCTTTTGTCAAATACCGTTCAGATGAAAAATGATGGGGGGTTTTCAGCTGTTATTCTGGGTGTTACCAACTAATTATTAAGTGCTTGCTAAGAACCTCATATTACTGGAAGGGAAATGTAAATGTAATGTTGTCTTGTAAATGTACTTATAGGAGGAGAGGGAGATATATTACCAAATGTACAACAATACTACACAGTTAATAAGCAATTGTTTGGTTAGTTGGTTATAATCGTACAGATTCTGCCCTAAAAGTGTTTGGTCAGTGCTAAAAACTGTCAACAATTCTCGTTTTGTCTGGGTAAATCTACTGTATCTGTGTGGAGCTCGGTACACACATACAAAGCTCACACAACGTGTTGTGATGGAGGTTAAGAGTGGGCGGAGGTGTGTTGGTTTGGAAGTCCCCTGCCTCGGTAGAGAGAGAGAGAGAGAGAGAGAGAGAGAGAGAGTGAGAGAGAGAGAGCATATGTGTACATGCATAACTGGTATGAGATAAAGGACACTGTTGTCCTATGGCTTGCATCTTTCATGTGCCATTTGAAATACAAGAGAGTAAACACTTTCACTCAGACAAAAAAATGCTTTGTAAAGATGATTAAAGCTATCCTTTAATAACCATGGGCCTTCATCAAACATTTATGTCTCGGTGGTTCCTCCCTGTAAGGCTTAAAATCATTACGTCAGTGAACTTGGAACATTCTTTTGGTTAGAAAGAATGCTTAGAACAAACTCCTCCATTCTAAATTAAGTCGTTTAGTTTGGAGGGAAGAGGTCAGTGGTGCTGTGACCATCACTGTACACCTCATTGAATTTGCATACTGTACATCAGCTGCTCTCTTCTCAGTTGGATGATTTTGTATTGGCCACGAGAAGAAACAATTTTAAATAAAGACTTGATTTGTCCCAATGTGACAATTTAGTTCTCTGCATTTCATCGAATGCTGTACAAACACAGAAAATTCACTCAAGTATAAGAATCAACATTATTGTCACATCACACGATTACAAATGTAAAAGAGTGGGTGAAAACATATTTTGTGCTAGGGCTCAACATTGCAGTTACAGATAGAGTTAGAATAGGGAAGAGAAAATAGATAGGAAAGGAACACAACAGAACAGAACAGGTCATATAACAGGAAGACACAGTCAAATCAAATATGCAAAGTCCAAACATAAAAGGCACATCAAATTAACAGTGTAAAATGTAGAAATCAACCAAAGAAATGGAGCATAAAGAGGAGAGTTTGCTACTGAATGTTGCCTATGAGATGGCAATAATACATGAGCTATAACTGTATCCTCTCAGAGTTGTGTCAAACCCCTTCTTAAAATGTACACACTTTAACTGCTTTGAAGTACTGGTCATTTCTGAATGACTTGCTTAGCATTTTTATGTAGCATGGGTTGTTAGAATAACTGCATGAATTATGAAATTTCATAACTTACTCACATTCGTGTTACTTTTTTTGTCTTCTTCTGTTTATTCATTCAAACTTCCATGAGACAAGCTCCCTGTGCGGCCCATTGTACCATACCAGATAGCTACACTGCGACCACAGCTGTAGACAACCAAGCAGGGGATTACCTACTGTCTCGTTCCTGGTGAATGAAATCACCATCTCCATTTTGTTTCCCTGAATTCCCCGTTTTTGCAAGTTCGACAAAAATCGCTTATATTGTACCCCCGCCCCCCCCTTAAACATTTTATGATGATGAGTAACATGGCACTTCAAAACAAACATGCGTTATCCTCCATTTTGGACTCATTATGGACAAGAATAGCTTGGAATTCCTGATGGAACTGGACTGTATCAATGCAATATGCATTGATGTTGTTAGTTAAACTGTTTAACATAATAACGCCCATAAAAGCTTTGAATTACAGTAGCACAAAGATACACTACACTTGTTTGGTACCCACAATCATCGCCCCGAAATAAATAACATTTTCCCGCTGATGATGATGTGGTCTTTAAGAGCGGCCCTTTTATAAAATATATAAATGATAAAACTGATGATTTAAATGTAGTAATATTTGGCAAAACATTTGATCAGACTCTATAGATGGAGCCCACCATTTGTAAAAAATAAAATAAAATGAAATAAAATCTGTGAGGTAAAGGATCTTGTGACATTTGGTAATAAGAACACTGTCTTACAAAGTCAAGAACAGTAACTATTTTAATGCTGAAAATATGAGAAACATTACTGTCTCAACAGAGTACTGGAAGTGGACAGTATAATTAAATATTAACTCGTATGAAGGTTGTATCCAGCACTCACTAGTTATTCTGGTCATTGCGATGGTGATAGTTTCATTTTCCTCTTGTTTCATATCTGCTTGTCCTGCATTAAAGGTGTAGTATGGAGGCTATAAGAGGACCATTGTGTTTAACACTCTTAGTAGTTTGAATTGAACACCATACTAATTTAATCCTCCTCAACAATGCTGTTGAAGAGACATGTAGCCTACCTACAGTAACCAACACAAAGTGTGTAATATGCGGACAAGTTCCTCGGATCATAGCCAGTCCAGCAACTGAATTACAAGTGGGAGTTGGGTGATGTTGTCAGAGAAGGTAGGCTCTGCCTCCCTCCAGTGGCTTGTATAGACACCATCTATGTGCTGTCCACATGTGCATGAACATAACCGAACATGAGAATACAGTGTGTGTGTGTTATTATTTAGCTCCCTAAGGATTTAAATATGATACTGTCCCTTACATAAGCACCATAATTTGTTTTAAACATTTTGGAATGAAACTCTCTTATAACTGTGGTATTCCATATGCATAAGAGATGGGACTCCCCGACTTCACACCCTGGCTTGTCACACAGTTATTATTTCATAGTGTTCTTAGTATATTTGAATTATAATCTGTTAACTAATTTCTGTCATGAAAATATGTAGGTTTAATTAATTAAAATACATACATATATTCACATTTACAAAATTCTCTAATATCTCCTACAAATGTGGTGTACAGCTAGAACAAATGTATCACACCCCAGTGTTGTTAGGATGCACATGAACATGTACACTAAGACCATTTTTTGTTCATAGCTAGCAGAATCACATGCATGAAGCTGGTCAAGGAATATAAGTATAATGTCCATCAATCAGTTAGAATAATGAAGATCAGTTAAGACAAATTCAAATAAATCAAAAGCGTTTGACCAAATCCTATAGAGAAGTTAGATGGGGAACCGTTTGAATGGCTGCTCTGTTGATGCAGCTATTTTATATATCAGGCAGTGTTTTTTAAAATACCCCAGCTATGGGTAATTACAGGCTAGATTGTTGGTTGGATTTGTGTGTCCTGAGAAGACAGACCTATTGAGCTCCACACTGACCCAGACTCACAGACAACCGTGCCGCAATGCCTCTGCTATTTATATCTCACATCAAAAGCTTACTGTACATCAAAGCTACAAACGCAAATGGTGGCTTGAGGTTAGCCAAACACAAGACAGTAAATAGACGCTTAAATGTTGTCTATGATAAAGGCTTCTTTTATGATAGCTTTGAAGTTCTCATGTCAGAACAGGCTCCATGGACAGAGGGATAACAGCCAGACAATCCAGTCCGTGAGTCACGGTTGTCTTGGCCAAGCATTCTCCCCATTCTGCTGACAAAGCTGTTAATACGGTACTTACACTGTTGTTATTTAAACAGACCCACACCCAGAAAAGCTTCAATTTAGCACCACAGAAATGTACACCGACACTTGTTTGGTAATCAGCTGTGAAGAAATCACATCTTTGATTCCTCACTGTGACGTGTTCTATAAATGTGTCAATTTTCTGAAATATTTAAAATGTAAAATGGTTATTTAGATTTTGTAATGTTTGCCAAATATGAGGTGAAACACTATAGAGGAAGTCCACAAAATGCATACAAATTGCAGAAGGAACAAAATCTTGTGACATTTTGTAATAAGAACAAAGTCAAGGGCAGTATATGAGCAACAACATTGCATTGGAATTGGACACTATATTTTTAAAGGACATTTATGGGTGCAACGTGTTGTTTATAAGAAATTGAAACTCTTATTGATGAACCTAGATCAAAGCACACAACAAACAACAGGAAGCCCCATTGAGCAGCTTCCTGGCAAAGCAGAAAGAGCAGACAGTGGCCAATATAAATCTGTCATCTCCCGTTTGATTAGAAGATTAGAAGCTCGGTTGGCACAGGGGAAAAGTGCCTGCCCACCACCGTGGAGTCTAGGGGTTTGTATCCACCGCGGTGCATCCAGATTCACAAGAGTCTATAATATGAACACAATTGGCCGTGTTCGGGGAAGGAAGCCGGGCAGGGAGGGTGATCTTTGTCGCTCCTATGGGCCTGTTAGCTGTTAGTGTTGAACGGGAGGAGCAGGACGGATGTGCTATGTCCTAGCAGTGGGGACTCCTCACTGCCAGATGAGCCAGTAGGGTTCAACAGTAGTGGCAACACAGAAATGTGTTGGGAGGAATTAATAGGAAAACTGGCAGAAAAAGACTCGCTCTCTGCATGAACTAGTAAGGAAGAATCCTTAGACAGAGAAATAGCATTTTTCTTTTAACATGCTCATGAAGTGCTCTGTGCTCAAAGTGAGGGGTGCAAAAAAGTAGCAAACGTTTCGGCCCTATTTAGGACCTTCGTCAGTGCTATATGGAGGAATTAATAGCCATAAATTAGGTGAAAAAGGGGGTAAAAATGATTGTCTACTCAACAAAATAAATAATAATAATTAGGTGGTCAAAGGTCAAGGTCACTGTGATGTCACAAAACACGTTCATTAAATTAAATTAAATAGTCTTTATTCACTACATATATGAGTATATGACAGATGCTGATGTAAACAGCAACTGGCGGCAGAGACATACAACCATGATGGAGTAGTTCTAGTTTTCTACTTATGGCACACAATGCGGTTATTTGTTCTATAACAGCATCACTGAGAGATTTACCTCATATTTTGAGTAGTACAGGAGAGTGTGTGTAAACTAACATCTGTACTTTAAGTAATTTTTTCTTTATAGAAAATAGAAATCTTGCTGATCCCAAAGTGTTTCACTTTTCCATAGGTTCATACATAATTGAATACACTTTAATAAAAGGAATGTTAACATTTTAAATGAGAAATGATTGTTCCAATAGTCTTAGATAAGAGTTTAGATAAGGGCTCTGGTTGCCGCAATCATACCTCTGACTTTCAATTTCATGAAAGTACATTGGGCAATGGATTCATCATTCAACTCCAGCAGCCAATTGTGTGATAACCTGTAATCGGAAAAGTAAATAGAGAATTTAAAAGTACTATTTAAGAGTTTTGCCTGGTGAGCAGGGGTCAATCTGGGTAGTGATGAGTGTAATGTGTGCCACCCTTGATGTCACCCATGATATCATCGAGACCACAATGGGCTATTTGTGAGTCTTGTAGAGGCAGAGCGGCACAGATGTTTCAGGGCTTGGCCACCGTGGAAGAACAGGACGTGGAGAGCGGAAGGGATGAAGGGATGAAGGAGGGAGCATAAGACACCCTTTTCCATTTACAGTACATGTTCATTTTCATTTGACATTACAATTGTCGTTTTAGGCATTTAGCTGACACTCTTCAATTCAGACCAACTTCAGTGAGTGCAGCTGGAGAATACGCTTCAATTCCTAAATAACCAAAACTATAAACGGCTAATAGTAAGTAATATAAATACACACTCTCTCTTTCTCTCTCTCTATCTCTTCCTCCTCCCTCTATTTCTCAAACCCACTCACTCACTCACTCTCTCCGTCTCCTGCTGTGTCAGTCACATGTGCGCACAGAGCAACGGCCACTCACATATGACTGCCTGGGAGCCTTCGGGCCACACAGAGGCACACTCAGTTACGCCAGAGTTGTATCTGGTTGCGTGCAGGAGTCGGGCACCGGAAATAGCTGCGCTACAAACTCGCAGCATGGCATGCTGTGACATGTTGTGAGCTTGTAGATCTGCTATTTTCAGTAGCCTATGCAACATCGGCACACAACTAAGTATAAATCAGGCTTCTGTACACAGTGAGTGAGAGGGCAAGAGAAGCAACAGAGGAGAACATACAAAGTCAAAAGTTGCTTTTGTACCGTACCAAATCGATGGTTGACATACAGTATAATTTCTACAATGGTTACATAGGTACTGTACTTATAAGCTACAGTAGTTGACTCACCATTCGCCAACAAGGACCCCATTGTACGTTGACAAAGACTCATTGAACTGACCAGAGTAAGAATCACTACTTACTGTAACCATGAAAATCCCTGAATAGCAGAACATTTGTTTTCAGTACATTATTTTAGTTTTTCCCAGTGTTTTTCTCTATATTTCAATAAAGTGTGTGTGTGTGTGTGTGTGTGTGTGTGTGTGTGTGTGTGTGTGTGTGTGTGTGTGTGTGTGTGTGTGTGTGTGTGTGTGTGTGTGTGTGTGTGTGTGTGTGTGTGTGTGTGTGTGTGTATGTGTATATATGTGTATATATATATATATATATATATATATATATATATATATATACACACACATATATGATGACACATATATGTGTGTGTGTGTGTGTGTGTGTGTGTGTATATATATATATATATATATGATTGCGAATGATCGCGTAGCCTACATAAGAGAGAAGTGTCCAGCAATAGTGGACAAGAGTTAAGATAAGGGGTAGAAAAATAAAGTAATAATTAACTGAGAGGTGACATCATCCCTCTTCATGACGACAATAACAGCAGTAAATTAAGATATGGTTGCACTGGAAACATTCGGCTTACCGTAAGTTATAAACCGATAGGATTACCTCACTAAGCATAAGGGCGTCCACATGATGTCCTTTTACCTTATGAGGAGGCAATTCAGGCAAACAACCCGAAACTGAGAGGTGAAGTCACATGGCATATTTTGAGCTCCTGTTTTATGGCCTTAGGGCAAATGTTGGACTATAAAAACAAATCAATGCAGATAAGAGACATTTCATCCACAACACATGTGACATGTATTTGGTCTCAGCCAGCCAGTCTAGCTATGCAGTCCTGTCAGTCTGTAATTAATTTGACATTTGATTGTAATGTTTTAGACGTTTTGTTCCAGTTGTATGGTAGTCTAAGTATTGTATGCCCCTTTATGCTCATCTGGGATGGGGTGAAGAAAAGCATGTTGTTTGGCTCAACATAAAAACACAGACACCTGCTGTTTGTTGCATTGAGAACTAGATGGTGTAACTTATGTCAGGTTCACACTGCAAGATTTGAGCCCTGATTATCCTGTCGCCGACCATTGTACACTTTCAGATGGTTGCTCGACTGACAATACATTTTAATATTTTGGACCGTGACGGAGGCCGGCCAAGTTATGTACTGATAGGCACAGACTCGTAAATCATGTTTTGGGCCGGTGAGCGTTTGCCCCAACTTTCATCAACCCACAGAATAACGACAAAACAGTCAGTATCTCACCTACTTAGACCAATCAATAGTCTGATTAAATGTGATAATGTCCCATTCAGTGCATTAACAGCATCCGAAGCTGGTGATTTCGTACAACCTTTTGAAATACTGGCCTAGGTACAATAGAGCTGAAAATTATGTAGTCACAAATTTATCTTGAGGTTAGTTGTGGTGAGAGATGTAGATTATGATCGGAATTAGAATCTTTTTTTTTCCACCATTCAGCCAGGATGTGGAAAGCATTGGTCTCTGTGCGGCATGATGGAATAGACCAGCTGTACATACACAGACTCCTAACAAAAAGTAAACAAATCATTATAATGGAGACAGAACTTAACAAACATCATTATTGTCCTGAACAGGAGCAGATCGTCTAAATAGCATCAATTTATACATATATTAAATATGTAACACAAAAGTGCAAGATCACATGATGTGTAATAAGTTGATCGTTTGTCTGTTTCACTCCATTAGATAGCTGAAGTTCCATTTGATGACTTCTGGCCAAAACCAGTCATGACCACTTTCAGAGCTGTGTGGGTGTTCAAAATGCCTTCCGCCTCAGCCAAGGAACAACATGGTTGAAAAGACAGCATAAAACCACAGGATGCTCAGGCAGAACATTTGATGAGGTCATGTAAAGAGTCAATTATGTGAAATCCGGTTTGTCAAAGAATCTATTTTATTGATGGCTTTCATTTGGACCTAAGCTTAGTGCGATAAAGTATTATGCTGGACGTTGTCCAGCATAATGGATGTTTTTTTCTGAATAGTTCCCTTTGGTTTAAATAACCCAAAACTTCTTAGATCAGGCTATTTATTTAAAAAGAAAATTCTTTGAATTACGGGAATATACAGTACAATTGTCAGTGTTAATGTATCCATTTGTAACTCCCAGAGTTAAATTACCACTCAGGATTTTACACTGTATGGTCAGAGTTACTGTGGCTTTCACCCTTGTGCTTATTATTGGTGGCTTGTGATGTTGGGAACTGAAACTGCTTAATGCATGTCGTCTCTGTCGGGTGGAAAGCTCATATGTCCAAAACTGTTACTTTTTAGGATTCAAATTCAAAAATAGCAAAAGTAGCAGATCGACAAGCCCAAAATGTGGCGCTTTGCACCGCGTTTTGAGCTTGTAGATCTTCTACTTTTGATCCGTTTGTGTGATGCTCTAGTATGATCACGTAAGGGTGTTAATTTACGCGAAAACACAAAAAGTTAAAATATGGAGATGATATTTTTATGCATTCATCTGGATAAGAGTGTTCGACGAATGACTTTATACAGGAAAATGTTTTAGCATACTGCCCTTTGCTAATCAGTGCCTTCAGGCCAGGGGAGTCACCTGAAACAGACCGTCTGCCAGGTCAATGTTTGGTTTCTGTCTGGTCCAGGAGCCAAGTCAACTTTGAGGTTTCCTGTGTCACTTTGGGCGTGGAGTAAGTTAATCTGCTGCTTAGTGAAACCTGCTGCTTCACACACTGTGTGCTACTACAGGCTATGCACACACAATGCCTTCTGTCTATGTATTCCTGTTAAGTGTGTGCGCGTGTGTTTGTGTGTGTTTGTGTGTGTGTGTGTGTGTGTGTGTGTGTGTGTGTGTGTGTGTGTGTGTGTGTGTGTGTGTGTGTGTGTGTGTGTGTGTGTGTGTGTGTGTGTGTGTGTGTGTGTGTGTGCGGGGGCTAATGGACTTGAGACAGCTAGTGACTCAGCGGATGTTCAGTGTGGTCTTATCCTGACAACATGGCCAATCCATTGCAAAATAATGCCGGAACTCTGCGGCAGGAAGAATACAAATCAGATCTGAGGGGAGTTCAAGTTCAAGTAATTTGTCATTCAGCCATATACAGTAAATGCAGATGAATGATAAGATGTTTCTCCAGGTTCAGTGTTGTTTACAACACTTGAGCGGGGGAAGTGGTCAGTGTGGGTTCTCCTACAGTCAGTGATAGATCCATGGTCTTAATACTTATATTGAGCAACAGGTTGTTCACGGTGAACCAGGTTGTCAGTTGCTGATCCTCCTGCCTGTATGCTGACTATTTCTGAAGCAGCTGAGGATGAGAGTTAATCAATGAGGGGCTTTCTGTTAAACAGGCCTATTTGTAGTCAGTATTTAAAAACACACACATTTTTATTATTCATTTTAATTGTATTTTGAAAATCAGTCACACGCCACGCTATTCAGCAGAGAGGCCGGTGACTATGTGCAGTGCTCTGAGGTGATTCTGGAACAAAATGTTTTTCAAAATAACTATAAATAATTATCATCAAAAACAATTAAATGTTTAGGAAAGGTCTGCAGACATTTTTTTAATATACTGGTTTGAAAGCCATGGTGTTTTTTTTCTTCCCATAATTTAGTCACTTATCAGCATTTCCCCAAATTCCTTCAGGACTTATATTCACATGATTTATTTAACCCATTTAAACCAGGAAAGCATCTTCATCATTTTAGTTAAAACGTAGTTAACATAGCATCACAATAATTTTAACCACTTTAACCATTATTTTATGCTTTGGCCATTCAAAAATAGCAGATATACAAGCTCATAGTGTGTCACTTGTGTGTGAGCTTGTGATCTGCTATTTTTGAAAAATCTTGAACATTTGTGCACATCTTTGAATATATATACATTTTTAAAGCCTACATTGTTAACTCAAATTTTTGCTTCTGGGGGTCCCTGGAACAAAATATTTTGAGATGGGGGTCGGTGGCCAAATACATATAATTTTGGGGGTCCTTGACATGATATAGTTTGAGAACCACTGATATAGCAACGTTTGGATTTAGAAGACATTTATAGAATCGGCCTCAGGTCTTAATGGGTTAAATTGAATTGTTGTTGTAGCAGCAGTAATTAATACATATTTTAAATCGTTGATAAGGAACTTGTATCAAGATGTACATAGGTCACACTGGACCATTTACAATAGAACAGCATGCGTGTGACGGTGAGCCATCATGAGTTATCTCAGATGATTGCTTATAAAAGTGTGATACAAAGATATCAAAAATCACATTTGCAACTTTCGTTTTTTATTTTTTATTGTTTTATTGGTGACAATCTGATTTTGCCCCTGGTATGCTGAAAGGCTTGATAAGAACACAGCATTTTATTGTTTGATTTGTTTATAGCATCACAGCTGACAGTAATTACGTTTTAAATTATCTTTTTTATCACCAGCATAGCCTACCTTACTACCTGTTTCTCTGTCACTGGACTGTTGGTATGATAAATCAGCATTTCTACAGAGCCAATCATGCAAGGCACCAACCTGCTCACCAGGAGCATTTGGGATTTCAGTGTCTTGCTCAAAGACACTTCAACACGATAATAGGGAATTGAACCGATCTAATTCCTGAGCCACTGCCACCCTGGTATTAGCCTACATATAAAACTGTTGCATTGGTGGTTTGTGGGGCTGACAGCAAAGCCTAGTATTGATTTGACCTTTGCAATGTATTTCATCATAACGGAGGCCACGTGTCCTGTGTTTATAAGTGCACTTTAGCAAGACACTGAACCATTCTAGGATTCACTGAGGTAACTCAGCATACACCAAGATACTTTATTGTAAGCAAGCATGTCCTTTTAACTCCTAAAGTGGAAATATAGATGTACTGTAAATAGACATTTTCTGTCAAATTGACACTGACACCATATTTTAAGCAAAATCTCAGTCATGCTTAGATTATATGTGGCGGCATCAGTGATACAAGGGCACTTTGTGTGTTATGTCACCACCAGGTGGCAGTATTGAACTTAAACTGAGACTGTCTCCGTGATGAGAAGTTAATTATTTTCCATTCTTTACCTGTCCTGCAGGTAAACATGCAGATAACCCTCATGGTTTATTTTACACACATGCAACAGTTTTTTTGAATGCACATAATATCACAAATGTTTTGTCTTTCACAATCTCTTAATCTTATACAAGTTCGCACGCACGCACGCACGCACGCACGCACGCACGCACGCACGCACGCACGCACGCACGCACGCACGCACGCACGCACACACACACACACACACACACACACACACACACACTTTTTGGAGCTTGGGCTCCAAATGATCAATGATGCAAAACAGAGACAGAATAGCACTGGATAAACTTCTGAAGATACTATTTGTCATCCTGGTGACATATTTTATATATTTCCCATTCCATATTATGTACAGCTCAGTGACGCACCAGATGGGATATTGGACCAACGTTTCACCTATAACTATATTCGATCATGTGGAAGTAATTCTACGAAAGTGCCATGCGATTCACGTCTATCGTTGATGTCGGGTGGAAGTGGATGTCCAAAACCATTACTTTTCAGGAAATTGAAACAAGAACCCGCGCGTTTCAATGGATCCAATGTAGTTATTATTTAGTCACTTGAGCTCTTGTAATTTTCATTGGTTCAATATTTATGAAACCCACAATACCCACCAATTTCACTGTCAAATGTTATTTTCTTCTAAAATAGTGAAAATACAAGCTCACAATGTGACGTGTTGTGAGCTTGTAGATCTGCTTTTGCTACTTTTGCAAGACACTCTTCATTTATGAAAAAACATAAAAAGTTGAAATATGGAGATACAAGGTTTCTGCCCTATAGCAACGCTATGCTTCTGTATAATTTGTCCTACAACAAACCCCACCCAACTGGTGGCCCAAGAGGAAGAGGAATAAAAAACAAACAATCAATATCCAGTATTAAGTCTGGACCTGAATATTAACAATATTTTTTGATCTGATTAGAATACTTTTAGGATACTTTAATTGGCAGTTTTAAAAAATCACAACAATGTCACTATGTAAAAAACGCCAACGTGGATACACAATAATAATATTTGAAAAAGCTTGTTTCCATTGTAGTCCACTTTGAGACATAGAACAACACGCAACAAACTGTACAACTAAAAACACAGCATTACATTTCCGATAACAGAGAGAGAGTAAAGGTGGGAGAGAGGGGATGACATGCAGCAAAGAGCCTTGGCCGAATTCAAACCTGGACTAGATGTAGGAATGACTACAGCATTATTTATGTCAATGGTTCTCAGACATTTTCAAATTGATTTGGCCGCAGACCCCCAGTCGAAAAGAAAAGATTTGTATTGTTAAATATTTGCAAAGTTAGTCAAAATATTTCACAATTTTTTCAAATTTTACTCACTAAATAGCAGATCTACCAGCTCACGGCATATCGGTGCGTTGTACTTGTGACTTGTAAATCGTCTATCTTGGAATAGTGTTAAAAGTGGTTAAACAGTTTTTTTTTGCTATATTAAGATTTGCTTGGCTTCAAGGACCCCTGGGGGTCCCGAGACCCCACTTTGAGAACCACAGATTTCTGTGGAACTGTATGCCAGGTGATACAGTGTCCCTACTTAAGTAGCATTTGAATCCAATCCACAGTTTGCAAATCTGAATCTCACTGTGTCATTGTT
>NC_137604.1:38638370-38648370 GCF_963280865.1 Gymnoscopelus braueri
CATGCAGTGACTATTTACCATGCCCTCAGGATGGTAATTCCTCTGCTGGAATTACCACCAACCGGCCTGTCTTCAGGGAACTTCCTGTCATCATCATGTGACCGGACTGACTGTCTCCAAGAGGTCTGGGCCCGAAACACCTGTTGTCAGCAGTGGTGGAAAGTAACAAAGTAAGTAATAAGTCACAACTTACATTTTGCTCAAGTACTGTATTCGAAGTACAATTATGAGGTATTTTTTACTTTGCTTAAAGGCATACTAGGTAACGTTTTCAACAAAACTAAAGTTAAATTGTATATCTTTTGTGAGTGGCAAAAGTTTCACTACACCCACTCCATGAATTTCACCCCCGGAAGCCTTTTATTTATATATTTTCTATTGAACGTGGACTGGGGGGACTTTCCCAGGAAAATGACGTTCCTGGCCAACGTCATGACGTCGTGGCCGACGTCCTGGCCGACGTCATGACGTCGGCCAGGAAATACCGCAACGGTTTCCTGTTTGGCCAGGAACTACCGCGCTAATAACAAAAAGGAACCTCACGCTGATTTCAAGAGAATGTAGGATTGGAAGATCGAAAAAGAATAGAAAAAGAAAGCACAGCTCATGGTAACTAATGCTCCACTGGCTAAGAGAAACGATCCGTAGATAGTATAAAACAATTAAAAGATCGCTTTTTGAAACGCTTCCGGCTTCCGGTGAAAACGAATGGAATTCTGGGTAATCGAGGACTACGGAAATTGTATGCAGTGACGGTAGTGACCAGCAGAGGTTGCTAAAAATCGTTATTTGTGATTCTGCATTGTACAACTTTAAGTAGTACTTTAAACTTTAGTTACAAGTCAATTCAGAGTTTAGATATTTATTACAAAATGCACATGAACCAATCAATCCCTATTTTAAACTCCATCTATTCAAAAAATAGCAGATCTCCAAGCTCACAATGTGTTGTGTTGCTTGTAGATCTGCTATTTTCAAAAGATTTTGACATATTTTCAAAATGTTTAAAAAAACTTGTGAAATAGGACATTCACAATGAGTTTGACTTTGATACTGTAAGCATATTTTGATGGGAATACTTTTATACTTTTACTCAATGTAAAGGAAGTATTCGCACATCCACTTCATTCGGATGCAGGTGTGTTGGACAATGCAAACTGAAGCAAACATGAAAAAAATATTTTCATGAACAAAAAGTCCAGCTCACTGCTCTTGCAGGATTTTTTGTTCATGAAAGTGCTTTTACTCAAGAAATCTTTTAGAATACAGGACTTACTTGACTAACAGAGTGCATTGTGATAACTTAGCTACTTTTACTTCTGAGTACTACTTCCACCACTGGTTGTCAGGAAGCAAGGTGGGAGGAGGAGGGAGGAGGATGGAGGGAGAAATGAAAGGAGGGAGTGCTGAATGTCTCTCATTTGGAACTGGACTCTATAGCACATGCACGTATTTGACGTATTTTAGCCGACAGCATTGTATGGATTACAGACCAACAGAGATGGCAGTCTCATTGGAAAGTCCTTTTGTGGCGAACATGGCACAGGGTGCTATAATATGAACTGGGTTGAACCGGGAAAGCATATGTGTCATTTTAGATTTTAACCACTCTAACCATTTATACTTTGGCTATTAAAAAATAGCAGATTTACAAGCTCGTAGCGCGTCACTTCGTGCCGTGCTATGAGCTTGTAGATCTGCTATTCTCGAGACATTTTGAAAATTGACGAAAAGCTTTGAATATACATATATTTTGAACATTTTTAACTCAAATCTTTGCTTCTGGGGGTCCCTGGAACAAAATAGTATATATATTATTATATACACCTTGGCATTATTTTGCTCTAAAACTCTTATGTATACTGTATAATAAACGTGTTCTGTCTCTCTCACACACAGACACAAAGGAGACATTTTGTGTATGCATGTCGGCCCCTCTCCTTCATTTGTCAGATCTAAATGTCCTTATCAAATCCACTATCTGAGTTCATTCCCAACACAAGATCCAATTGTCTACACTGAAGCATTCTCGCTGTAACACTGCGAAAACCAGAGAAACTTGACACGGTGCATGTGAAAGCCATACTCTGCAAGATCTGTGAAATCCAAACACATCAGTAAATCCACTTTGCAGACAATGCACAAAAACCCTATACAGTCCAGCCATTCCCAGCCTGTTCTGGATCAGGGCCCACTTGAAAATCTTGAAAGCGTATCGGCTGCCGCGTTAAGTGGTCTGACGGGTGGGCTGTGTGCTTTGTCAGAGCCCGTTGATTTTAATGGTCAATCAATCGATTGTGTTCTGACTTGGATCGATGGAACCAATCTGTAGTAGGCTGTACTTTAAGTTCCTATTTATCGGTAATGAAAACAAAAGTTTCAAGGTTTTAAAGAAAAAATATGTATTTTTCTTAAAATACCAATGTTATATTATCACTAAAATCTTAAGTGTTTGCCAATTATTTGGGGGCCCACTTACAATATCCCCATGGCCCACCAGTGGGAATCACTGCTCTCACCTCTGTCCCTGCCAAGTGGCCTGCTATGCCCATTGACTGTCCACAAACCTGAAGTTTCGGGCCTGGCGGGCTAGCCTTAGCCACTAGATGGCACTGTGCTGACGGCCATCTCCCCAGAGCACACTGACCTTATTCCCTATCTATCTAATTACACATTAGACCTGTAATATGCCATTCCACAGCCATGGGTCTCAGATGAATGGTTTCCACCCTCCCTTCCTCATCTTTCTCTCCTCCTATCCGTCCCACCCTCCTCCCTCCTCCCGCCTCCTCCTTCCCATCTTCGCACTGTTCCGGCCAGCTTCCCTCAATTACTGTCATGGGCAGGCCACACAACACTTGGGAGGTTTCTGCAGGGAGGGAGGGAGGGGAGCAGGAGGACATACATACGAATGCGATGAGGGGAGGTGACAGTAGTAGACACACCACCACAGCATATATGTTTACAGGTGTGTGTGTGTGTGTGTGTGTGTGTGTGTGTGTGTGTGTGTGTGTGTGTGTGTGTGTGTGTGTGTGTGTGTGTGTGTGTGTGTGTGTGTGTGTGTGTGTGTGTGTGTGTGTGTGTGTGTGTGTGTGTGTGTGTGTGTGTGTGTGTGTGTTTGCTCTGACGTGTGATATGCCTATGGGGCCGATTGCCTGTCACACTGCCGTGACTGTTGTAGCGTCTGCGTGGCAATGACAGCGGGTTTGACATTTGTGAAGGATAAACGTATTTTCGTTTTGGAATGCTGTTATTAAGCCATCTACTAGCCCCGATGCGAACCAAATATATCAACACCAGCAGTAATGATTGTTAGATTTATACATTCATAGTCATAGATTTTGTAATTATTAGATTTATTTTTATGACATATTAAGTGCTGCTCGGTGCACAGCGACGAGACAGGTCGAAGAGACCGAGGAGGTGACATGTAACAGAGGTCATGTGTCGGACTTGAACCCTCAATGTTGCTTACGCACGGTGTGCTCCACAGCTCGCTGATCCACCGGTGCACTCAGTTGCTGCTGTATTTACACAAAGCTGTCATTACAGAGTATGGGCTTATTTTGTTTAACGGAATGTATGTGGGTGATTCACTGTTTTTCCACAATTTTCATTTTCTTTTTGTTGCAACAGACAGTAGGAGAGCTGATCGAGAGAGACAGCATATGTATGGCATATAGGAGGATATAATACCACGGTGGGATTTGATCCTAGGCCACCTAAGGTAGTATATGTTGCTCCTGAGACAGGACTTATCTTGTGGCATGTTTTTTTTGTGTTTAAAAAAAAAGGAAAGTGGGTGCTCGGGTAAAACAGGAGAAAAGCACCTGCCCACCAACGTGGAAACTGGGGTTCGATTCCTCAATGGTGCGTATTAAGGCTTGGCCCGGGCGCTGCAACATCCACAAATGGCTGTGTTCGCAGGTGGGAAGCCAGTGGGGGAGGGCGCTCTCTGGCGCTGCACTAGTGACTCCTACAGTATGGTAAGTTCACCCAGCTGATGGCTGCTCAGGTTGTGATGAGTACTCGGGGGGGGGGGGGGGGGGGCTGTTAGGAGTTAAGTGTTTTGCTCAGGGACACTTAAACACATTACTTTCTGCTTACCAGACGGCATCTCTAACCACTAGGTTATGGCCGCCTGTCAGGGTGCCTGTTCAGCTGGCAGTGGAATTAGGAGAGTTAGCGTGTTCCTCCTCATACCTTATGCCCTCCCGGTGAAACTCCTCACTTTCAGGTGAAAACAAGCAGCTGTATCAGAGGAAACATGTTGGTTGTCTACACCCTCCCCAGACCAGCATTAGGGGTTGGCACGGCAGAGACGGGCACTATACACATGGGGGGAATTGGCATAATGACTAAATTGGTGTTAGAGATGGCATTCCATAGGAGTTAGTGTTTTTATTTATTGAGACAAAACAGTAGCTGTTTTTGAAAAAAGGAAAATAGGCAAGCACTTTGTATTTGTTTGAATCGTTACTGTGTGTCTTTATCCTGTGCTTCACAATAAAGATGTTTGAAACAAGAGACAAACAGTAGAAAACCTGAGACGGAGACTGTATTTAAGTGAACGACACAGGTATAATAGATAGATTCTTTTATATGAAAATTCAGTGCTCGCTCAGGTATGTATTGTGTGATTTCCTGTCCTGTAGGCTGCTTGATGCAAAATGAATTTCCGCAAGGACAAATAAAGAATCTATCTATTATGTGAATGACACAGTAGAAGAAAAGGCTCTGGATAGGGACTTCATCTTAGGCTCAGAGGCGCATCTCCATACTCAGGGGTCAGGGCTAGGTATCATTGTGCATTTTCATGGGTCGATGGATGGATTTGTTATGGAAAAAAATGGCATCACTTTTATACGTTTTATGAAAGCATCAATTGGTTGTCCTTTTTTTCCTAATAAGACACCACATTCAATTGATTTCCTCTTATACGCCAACCAAACTAGCAGAAAACCTGAAAGCCTTAGTCAGTACTGAGGGAAGAAAAGGTTAGGCCTTATCCATGCTTGAATGTGACTTGTGTGCTGTCTACGTATAGTGTGTCAACGTATAGTGTCACGTATAGTGTGTGTGTGTGTGTGTGTGTGTGTGTGTGTGTGTGTGTGTGTGTGTGTGTGTGTGTGTGTGTGTGTGCGTGTGCGTGTGCACGTGCGTGTGTGTGTGTACTTGTATTACCATACTTATGAGGGCCAAATGTCCCCACAAGTATAATTAAATGTGAGAAATAGACTAAGGACAATCAACCAGATGATTCTTCCCTTCATTGCAACCCTCCTCCAGCGCCTCAGACATGAAATCCCTTATTTCCCGTCCATGAATGGGAGTAATTGAATCATTTGACACAAATGATACACATCATCAGGCTCACTGGCGGAGGTCTTCACACAGATTTGGGGTTGGAAGGGTGTCCTATTAGGTTGGAGGACTGATTTATTATTGTCAATCCCCTGCCCTTGTCAATCCCCTGGTCAAAGTGTCAGCCGAGGTGCCCCTGAGCAATACACTGAACTGAACTCCTCTCTGCCTTGTTCATTCTTTGGTCTGGTATGCTGTGTGTATTCACATGTGAAATGTAAATATAATGATGTTTGGGCTCAAAGCTAGCTAATTTATGAACCTGATGCATCTGCCAGCGCAAATGTCATTCTTGTATTAGTCTGGCGACGTCAGGCTTCATTCTGTGTTGCATTTCTGTTAACAGACACAACAGCAAGACAGAAAATATACTTTATGGAAATACAGCTAAACTCCAATGCTTTGCTTGAGTGGGAGCAAGAGTATAGAATAGGCTGAAATTCCTTGATCATCAGCATTACGTAACGTACAACTTCTGGGGAGTACTCTGGGTCAAAGTCAATGCCCTGATAATTTATAAGTGCCACCAGCCAATGTGTGCCTTCCTATTTGGCTTAACTGGAATCTGAGTTACACAGCCCTCGGATTAGCTGACCTGAAAATTGATTTCAGAAAAGTTTTGACTACAAGTACTATCCACAATGTGCAAATCACTTATAACAAACATGATGACTTTATTATAACCTTCCCATCCACTGTTACCAGATGAATAACAGCTTATGGGTTATTCATGCATCACAATTCATATCCGGTCAGGCCAGCTTGTTTGACACTTCAGTGCCCTGGCCTACTTGAATGTGCTGTGCTTTGACTTGAATCTGCTGTGCTCATACTTGAATCTGAATTTGCTGTCTACGGAACCTTAACCTCTACATTCTGCCGAAACTCAATAGCGATGGCTAGTCTTGATTCCAAATCCGAAAAAGAAAAGGAAAATGTAGAAAAAAAGAAAGGGAAAATGTAGAATTTAATAGTGCATGGACAGATTGATTTGCTCTCACTGCTGGCTTACTGGTAAGCTTGATTTGTGGTAAGAAATTAGCAAACAACCACAAATGTTATATTGACAGACATTTCCAGAACAAGCATACTGTATTTGCTAAAAAAGTATCTGGCCGAGGATGGGAAAACGAGCAATTTCGGAACTGCTGCGGAAAGCAGAGCAGAGCAATGTACTATTAAGAATTGGATTAAATCTCCAAACTCCACTTCGGCTGCTGGTTTTGTGGCAACTCAGGAGATAGTAAGGTGTGAAAAACCATTCACAGACGGTGAGTACATGAAAGAATTGTTGATTACAATATCAGAGCATGTATTCTCAGACTTAAAAAAGAAAAGCTGAGATAGTTCTGACCTGGTAGTTTATCTAGTATCTTTGAAGCACTACATTGTTCACTTTGTACTCTTCTTAGGGGACTATTTACCCTGTCATTTGTTTCGTTGCGCTCCAAAAATAGCCAATAATAAGCTTATAACGTGTTGTGAGCTTGTAGGTCAGCAATTTTTGACGTGTGCCGCTGGCAAATGCCTAAATAGTAAATTTTACAATTACTACATACATTAATGAGTGCTCAGTCAGACCTACAGTATTAGTAATGTTGATAGTCTAATAGTTTTTTGCCAAAAATGGCTGTTTTTTCTTTTGATAGTACAGGTTGCTGACCCTTGGTCTAGTGAAATTGTAACCTATGGTACATTTTGGTCCATTAGCATGGCTAAAGGAAAAGTCGTTCATAACTTGATTATTAGCGGGCAATGAAAACTTAGGTATGTCATTATTTATTTGACAAACATTTTGCCATTGCTGCTCATTGCATCAATACCTCGTTGCCTAAATCCTTTCCACCTCATGGGTGGAAAAACTCATTAGGAGCGTAAAAACTTTTTTCTTTCCACGATGTGAAGGAAAATGTTTTCAAATTTAGCTGTCTTCCTTCAGCCTGTCTAAAATGATACACTGTGACTCACATAGAAGTGCTTGGACGGAAAGCCAGCCATTGGTGCTGCGAAGGGGGATGTTTTTTGAGGCGAATGGAAGGGGTGGGGGCAGGTGGGCGATTGGGCTATAGGGGGGTGTAGAGGAGGGTGCATTTTTAAATTTGTACACGCACCCTCAGAGTTAAAACAACACTGAGGACCTTACTGTGTGCAAGCTGAGAGTCTCATTGTTGACCAGGTGGCTAATTGAACAGGTTTGGGTTAATTATGAAGGCTGGCTGTGACATGGGCAGCGCTAGGGTGCAGGAGAGCTCTTTGGGATGAGAGGAGGGTGCTGAAGGACAACAGCACCCACCTCTCACTCCTTCTGTTCTGCGTCCTCCTCCAAACGTCTGAGAGTCTATTGTGCATGAGTGTGGGAGAACACACACACACACACACACACACACACACACACACACACACACACACACACACACACACACACACACACACACACACACACACACACAGTCACAAGTACACTTACACAAACTCGTGCACACACATAAATGGAAAGAGACGAGGTAGGGAGGAGTGAGGGGGTAGAAAGGGGAGAGACGGGGCTCAGGCAGACAGCCTCTTGTCCTCTATTCCTTTCTGTTCTTCCAGCTCATTGACTGATGTCAAAGAGAGAGAGAGAGACAGAGAGAGAGAGAGAGAGAGAGCTGCAGTGACGGGGAAAAGGGAATGACGTGTGAGATTGCAACCCACGTCGGAGGAAGAAAATAAACACCTTCCTAAACCCATCAGACTGTGTGTGTGTGTGTGTGTGTGTGTGTGTGTGTGTGTGTGTGTGGGGGGGGTGTGCGTGTGTGCGTGCGTGTGTGTGTGTGTGTGCGCGTGTGCGTGCGTGCGTGCGCCTGTGCCTGTGTGTGTGGGATAGAGAGAGGGACTGCACCCACGTGCGTTGTGTTGTATGTGCGTTTGTATATTTCTGAGCACAGCTTGATATTACTCTGTATATGATGTGTTCAGCATTGTAGTATTGGTGTGTAATGTATGGAGCATATTGCAGGTTAATGGGTTGACTTATTAGACAGGTCTCTCCGTGAGCATACCATAACACTCTTGACTGTGTGTTGACTTAATGGTCAGACTCTGTGTCAACTGTAATAATAATTAGGATTTCAATTATCCTACGTCCTTTTTTTTCTCCCTCCTACACAGGGCATTTTCATTTATCGTATTGGCGTTTTTAACCATTTGAAACCTACATACTTTGTCATACCTCAAATACTGATAATAACTGCTCTACAAGCTCACAACACATCGCTAAATGTTTGCCTATTTTTGCAGAATGTTTGCCTATTTTTGCAGAATGTTTGCTTATTTTTGCAGAATGTTTGCCTATTATGACATGCCCAGAATAGGTGTGCTAGAGTTCATGTCGTAAACTCTCTATTGTTGCTAGGAGATGTGTGAAAATCCTCGTCAACATCCGGTTGTTTACACCACTAGGAAGGTGAACATTTTATTGTACTATACTACTCGGGAACGATACAAGTCGGAAACGATGCAAGTTGGAAATGCATGCCCCCCCCCCAGTTATACAATACTTGTTGTACCCATTGTACCCGACCCGTCTGTTTGTCTGTGTCCCTTTTGGTGATTTCTGTATCTGTCCGTCTGTGTCCCTTTTATGCCCATATAGAGTTCTGTGTCAGGCATGGCCAAATATGGAGTCCAGGCCAGTCTATAACTATAGTAGTATGACATCATATTGAGAACATCAGGGTACTCCGTATATGAGGATTTGTGGTTTTATCAATATTTAGTTGTAGGCCTACCCGTCTGTCTGTCTGTCTGTCTGTGTCCCTTTTATGCCCAGATCCCTGATGTCATCAGTATATGGGCATATCGGTCAGATCGTCGGTTCTGGAAAACCGCATATCCGACCGACTCGACGCCGGGCACCACATTCTCTCTGGTCCTTGCTGATGTGCACGATTTCGCGCATTTATTGTAAGATAAACATTAATACAGACACCATTCAAATATTATTTTAGCTGAGCAGGGATTTCCTTTGAAATATTATCCTATTCAATCAGCTGTTGCCCTGTTATACAACCTACTACAATTTCCAGTGCAGTGCCTCTGGGTTATAGGACATAAATAGTCAAGGACCTTCCCTCCAGGGTATGGGAAGGAACATGATAATGCGTGGGTGAAAGTACTTCCTGATAAGATTTCTTTTTTCTTCTTGTATAGCTTTTCTAAACGCTACATGGATTAAGTTGTGATTGCGTTTTCGGACCTCAGTGGTCTTACTTTGTAAAGCTGTCCATGCGTGTCATAGAAACCTAACAGTAATCTGTGAGCTGTGCACTAACAGAAGAATGTCCACTCCGTAGTGACAGAGAACTTTAAGCCCTGGATACATATGGAGACAAGGAGCTGGATAATTAATACAGTGCTGTGAAAAATTATGTGGTGATGCTCAGCTTTGGGTAATTTTATTTGCAGCCATCCCCACATTTCTTAGTTACAATGTTGGTGTAACTAAGAAAGTGACTTTTTTTTACATACATAATTTTCACCTACAAGCCAACTTACTTTTTTCATTTATTTTATTTAATCTTTTTAATGTATTTAATTTTTTTCATTTTCCCCCAAAAATATTAAAAATAAATGAAAAAAGTTATCGAAAAAACACGTC
>NC_137604.1:38652259-38719759 GCF_963280865.1 Gymnoscopelus braueri
GCATGTCCCTTGTCTCCAATCCATCAGCAACTACTGTGCAGTCATTACGGAGACAGCAGACATGCCTCTATTGTAAGCTCCCTATAGCCTACTGTCAATCTAATCTTATCACTCTAATAATGACCTTCCATGAACGATGACTACATCATCAAATCAGTTATAGTTTCACATGGAGGTCATTGATGGCCTATAACCTACTTGACGTGGAGACGAGGTGAACAAGAGGTTAAGTAGAATGTATCGTAAGCAGAAAGCCACAGGTTCAAATGTCCAGGGTTGTCATTTTAGATTTCTTTGGCTATTAAAAATATACAAGATAAAAAATATATAAGATATACAAGCTCATAGCGCGGCACCACTACGAGCTTGTAGATCTGCTATTTTCTTTTAATCGTGAAAATTTGTGCAAATATTTGAATATATATATTTTTTAAGCGAACATTTGTAACTCAAATCTTTGCTTCTGGGGGTCCCTGGAACAAAATATTTTGAGATGGGGGTCCGCGGCCAAATACATATCATTTTGGGTGGTCCTTGACATGAAAAATGTTGAGCACCACTGATATAGAAACAATAGTTTTTTCAGAAAACTGTTAGGATTTAGAAGACATTTTGTAGAATCGGCCTTGGGTCTTAATGGTTTAAGTTGTGGATACAAGTGTCAACTAAATGCCTCTTAACAACTTTGTATGAGTAAGGTATTTCACCTACTTGACTACAGCAAATCACAACTTCTCATAACATTTAGACACAGTCAAGTCCTATCAGTGAAAATCCAAAACTCCTTTTGTCCATATTCACTTTCTTGTGTGACGCCCGGGATTTGAACCCGGGTCTCCCTCGTGGAAAGCCATCATCTTATCCACTAGCCTAAAGGGGAATTCCCCCTGGATCCGGTGAGATATTAGGCTTTTGGTCATCAGGCAGAGGCTCTGAGCAACTACCGCTACACTTGGAGACACAGCAGTCACACAGCGAAATCCTCAGTGTTAGTTTAACTCTGATAATGTAACAATGGCGGAGCATTTAACTGTGCAGGCAATTATGAAGGAAAGACATCCATTGCTGTGTGCTTTACGTCCATCAGACAGGGAGTTGAAAACTAGACATCTCACTGTGTAAACTCTGTCATTGACAAATACTGGTTTTCCGTTGTGAAACACATAATGGGTCGTAAGGGTTTGAACAATAAAATTCATAAATGCAAAAACAAGACTAAATGTAATTGTTAGGATGTCTGAAATAAAATTGTTTTCAATATTAATTTTGATTGCTGTTGTTTGGTTCACATGCCATCTTTTCCTGCCCCTCAGGGCTCTATACTTGGTCAGCTCCTTTTTTCCCTCTATACCAAATTTCTTTGGCTAAAATATCTGATCTTCGATGCCCAATTAAACCCCCCTATTCTAGGGCAAACAATGATCACCCCAGAATAGGAACGCTAGGGTTCATGTGGTTAAAACAGTAGAGACCCTGTGAATGTCAAGTTCCCTGGACCCAGAGGATAATGGCAGCAGCCTCTTCTGAGGGTTATCTTCCCATTAACTGGTGCTGTGAGGAGCAGCATGTTCTCTCTCTGACACAGAGAGCCATGTCTGACTGATGGCTTGTTCCCCCCACACACGATAATGGATAGCGCTATAGTTTGCCTGAGCCCCTATCCCTTTTCCCTGGCATGTGCATACACACACACTCACAGCTGCACATATGTAAAACTTGCAATTACGCATGTGCACATCTGTGTGTGTGAGCGCTTATCCCTGATATAATGCCTGCACTGTGCATGCACATACACACGGCGTACAACTTTAAAGTATGTCTGTGTGCATCTGAGCCTCTGCATGCCCATATATGCCTACATAGATATACAGGCACAAATGCACCTGTGCATAATACCTGCCATTACGTAGGTAAGCATGCTATACCCTCTCCTGCATAGTGAGCACACACACAATTCTATATGGCAAATCTGCCACTTGTAATCTGCATCCTAGGCCTACTATGCATAAGTCAAAGGCAAGAGGGAACACTGTTCAACACCTCTTTTATACACAGAGAAAACATATGATGTAATGTTTGCAACTGATCTACTAGAAATGTTGGTGACAATTTATTTGAAAGGCATCATGAGTATAAGCAATACTGTATATATATTTTTTGATGTGAAGCACCTCAAGAACCTGGCCTCTAACCCTGGCATTTAGCTGTCTTGGGATTTGGGTCCGTCTAAAAAGTGAACTGCAAAACTACAAATGCAACATCTCTTGTTCTGTCTCTCTCCGCTCCTGAGATATGATTCATTATGGAATTTTGACCTTGACCTTGATCGTGAGTGAACTTGGTCTTTTCAACCCAAAAGTTAATCATCTTTTTTTGAGGCAGCCTGCTGACCATTCCTCACCAAGTTAGATGAAAATCTGTTTTATTTCTATTCTATGTTAACCATGACCATGATCGTGACCTTGACCTTTTTTTAGATTAGTTTTTTGTCCTGCTTTATTTGTGACAATCACAAAACGCAGTGTGAAGCCTGCTCAGCAGTGCCAGGGTTATTGCGCTGACGTCGTCGATCAGCATGTTCACGTTTTGGTACCCAGCATTGGCCGGGTTATTGCGTGGGTGAAATAGGCTCTCTCTCCGCCTCTCCCTCTGTCTCCCTCCCTCTCTGGGCCTTGTAGTGTAGTGGTAGCTTCAATGGAGGGAGTGCAAGCGATTTTAGGTTAGATACCGGCTAGGGGAATGTTCAGGCATTTGTTTGGTGCGGTTTCATTAATTAATTTTAGTTAAGGATAGGAATTGTTAGTAGTTTAGGCATGTGTTTAATTAATTTGGTTTAGTTAACGTTAGGCACTGTTGCTGTTGGTATGGTTAAGTTAGGCATCGGTTTAATTAATACATGTAGTTAATGTTAGACATTCTTAGTATGGTTAAAAGTAGTAGTGCAAGTGTAGGGTGAGGATCTAAAAGGAGAAGAATTTGCACCCTCCCCTAGTATCCCCCATGTATTGAATGCTGTACGTACATACAACGTATGTATATGTATATGTATATGTATATGTATATGTATATGTATATGTATATGTATATGTATATGTATATGTATATGTATATGTATATGTATATGAATGTATGACAGTACATATAGCGTATGCATCATTGTTTAAACATTGACCACGGCGTGGATATGTCTAAAACTGGCTGATGGAAACTACGGTGTGTGGCATAAATATATTGTTTTTGTGTATTAACTTGTCAGCACTTAGAGCCACAAATCAAATCAACAAGGGCCTGCACTATAACAGCGCTCCCTCCCGCCGCCCCTCCCATAAGCTCACCCATTTATCCTTACCTTCTCCCCCCAGCCCCACCTGTTTGTAATATTTGATTGTGTTGGATGTGCTTGTATTGAGTTAGCGGCTGCAGGGCTGTAGTGATATATGACCAGCATGCCCTGCCATGCGTCTGTCTCTTCTCTGCTCCACGACAGTTATGGACCCCCAGATAAGATAAGGCACCGAGAGGAGAGGGGAAACACAACAAATAGCCAGCGTTCGTTTCACCAGGAGGAAATGTTTTTGGCAAAAAGCATAGACTTAAAAATCCTGAGTGTTAATGTAACACTGAGTGTGTACAAATGGAACCAAATGAACCCGTACTCAGAGTTACAAATGGACAAGTGTGTGTGTGTGCGTGTGCGTGTGTGTCTGCGGTGCATCAGACAGCAATGTTTTTTTTGTTGTGTTGTTTTTAAATGTGTGTCCATAATGTATCCTCGATAAGCACTTCCACATGATAAACATTACCTCCCCCAGGGTAGGTATATATCTAGCCGAGAGGTGTAACTGTGGAGGGTCATTTTATGTCTTGTGCGCCCATGTCCTGTGACTTTAGAGAACATGAGCGTGCGTGCGTGTATTGCTTAATTTATGCTCCGTTGTACAACTTTGCGTGTGTGTGTGTGTGTGTGTGTGTGTGTGTGTGTGTGTGTGTGTGTGTGTGTGTGTGTGTGTGTGTGTGTCTGTGTGTGTGTGTGTGTGTGTGTGTGTGTGTGTGTGTGTGTGTGTGCGCGTGCGCGTGTGCGTGTGCGTGTGAGCGTGTGTGAGGGGTGGTTTGCAATGGTTAGAAGCAGGGAGAGGAAGTCGACGCAATTAAAGAGCCATTAGCGGCACCTCTGAAAAAGACATTAATCAAGAGGCAGTGCTGCGGCGGTACAGCCAGGCACACCGCACGTCACAGACACATGAATGGATGAGTGCAGAGATCTCTCTATTTGTGAAAGAAAGAAAAGTCTTTCTGGTCTTTGTACAGTCCCAATCTATAGCAGGCTTTCTGATTGAATACAGTAGTACACAATTAAATCTGCAGTGTTAATTTAACTTACATTTATATATATATATATATATATATATATATATATATATATATATATATATATATATATATATATATATAATACGTTTTCAAATAATTGTAGTGGAGTAAAAGTGTAATATTTGCCTCTGAGATGTAGTGGTGTAGAAGTAAAAGTACAGAAATTTGGAAATACTCCAGTAAAGTAAAAATACCTCAAAATTTTACTTAAGTACAGTACTTAGTTACTTTACACCACTGCATGTCCTGATACTGATTTAATGCCAAAACGCGTACAAATATATCAGCAACATATTGACACAAATGCAAATGCAACATGTTTGTTTACCATTATAACTTTTATGGAATTTCCAGGAAATTCCTATTGTCATCCAGTTTATGTTAAACTTTCATATATACTGTAGGCTAAAAAGAATACAATGTTTCAGTTTCACATAATAGTGTATGTAACAATGACAGTACATTAAAATAGTCATAACGAGAAAAACAGAAGAAACATATTAACAGACAGTGATGAAAACAAATGGTCATAGTAATACTGATCCCTTTACAATCCCAGAACAATCATCAAGGCTTTAGAGCAGTGGTTCTCAATGTGGTGTCTGGGGACCCTCAGGGGTCCTTCAGGGGGTTCCAAGGTGTCCCCAGCTGACAGTTAGGGACCAAATGGACCCTTACGGGTAACTCAGAGAGTGTACAAATGGAAAGAAATGGACATTTACATGTCTGTAACTCAGAGAGTGTACAAATTGAAAGAAATGGACACTTACATGTCTATAACGCAGAGAGTGTACAAATGGAAAGAAATGGACACTTACATGTCTATAACGCAGAGAGTGTACAAATGGAAAGAAATGGACATTTACATGTCTGTAACTCAGAGAGTGTACATATGGAAAGAAATGGACACTTACATGTCTGTAACGCAGAGAGTGTACAAATGGAACCAAAAGGACCCGCAAGGGTCCATTTGATGGGGATCCCAGAGATATATCCTGTCCAATGGTGGCCTGTGCCCTAATGCTTATCAAACTGGGGGTCCTTGAAGTTAAAAAGGTTGAGAATTGCTGCTATAGGGGAACATCTGAGCTGTCAAAACACAGAATTCATTGGCATTTCAGCCAATACACTCAAATTAAACTCAAGTGTGAAAGTGCTAAAATGTATGCATGCTTTAAAGGGAGAGGAATATGTAATATAAGGATAGATAGTATCGATTGCATTACTCAGCCATATTGTGTAAATAATGTCAAAAATGTGGCAGCTGCACATTAATTAGAAATATTGATAAAACTTCAAGGCACACTGCTGGTTCAGCAGGGCACACATTATTAGGGAAAGGTTAAGTGGGTGGCCGACATTTAATTTCCTCTCTCTCTCTCTCTCTCTCTCTCTCTCTCTCTCTCTCTCTCTCTCTCTCTCTCTTTTCTCTTCATCTCTGACTTCTCAATTTTTCTCCCTCTTATTTTGTCTTTTAGTCGTCTTTCCTTCTCCCTTGATTTGTCTGCCACTGCTTGGGAATCATAATTCTCTATATGGGATTGTATGGTCGGCTAAACTGAGCTGCACTGAAAAGTTGGTGGCCCGTTGCACCCCCCTCCCCCTTCCTTTCTCGCTGTCCCCCCCTCCCTCCCCCCCGTCTCTCTCTCTCTCTCTCTCTGTCTCTCTCACACACACACACACACACACACACACACACACACACACACACACACACACACACACACACACACACACACACACACACACACACACACAATGCCCCCACCCCTCGCTGTCATTTGGCAGCATCCCCTTCAGCGCGCGTTTGCAAGATGGATGCCCTCTCACACGCGTTCATCCGCCAGCCACCGCGGTGCTTTATTATCTAATTTTGACAGCCCGGTCCCGCCCACCGTGCCTCCGCTGCAGCCGCCGCAGCAGACGAATCCCCCCGGGGACAAGTCTGGGCGAGGCCTCTGCTGAACCCAATCGCAGAGTGCTAAAACGCGCGTCGCGGCTCGAATGCTAATTTACTGTAACCACAGCGCTCGTTCTGCACTGGAACGATGCTGAAAGACTGTCTCTACCCCTCTCCTCCTCTCCTCTCCTCTCCTCATCACAAGCCATCAGGCTTCACAAACACAGTATTGTGTGCGTGTGCTATGAGAGTGCACAAACACAGACTCACAGGCGAAAAAACACACACACATGATACGATACGTTTTGAGTAGGTATGGGACAAAATTACTTAACTCACGATTATTGTGGCAAAAATAATTGCGATTATTACGATATTATTGTTATAATCAAAATATGTTTAAAACTTAAAATGCCACTTTTGTTAACCACTTGAATCCCTATTCTGGGGGAACGTTTGCCATAAATAGCCGATCTACAAGCGGTGTGAGCTTGTAGATCTGCTACTTAGGGCAAATCGATTTGTGTAGTGAAATAAGAGCGTACCAAAAAGCGCTCTTTACAGGTCAGTTTTATCAAGTGGTACTGAATTCAAAGCTCAACAAAAGCTAATTCATCCTAGTGTTTGACGGAGGACAATTTCAAGATATTTTTGGTGTGACATTGCTGCACAACTAAAATAGGGACAACTTTAACTTTAACCCCTAAACCAAACTATAAATGTTTAATCCTAATCCTAAACCCAAAACTAAAAAAAAAATTAAAAATTTAACCATAGGCCTAAAACATTTTTTTTTTCTTGTGAGGACCATGGCTACTTCTCTAATTTGACTACAATTGTGGGGACATTTGTATCTCACAAGTATATAAAGTTTGCACGCACGCACGCACACGCACACACACACACACACACACACACACACACACACACACACACACACACACACACACACACACACACACACACACACACACACAACACGGGACACCCTCTTACCCCAAATCATCAACTGTGATTGGCTGACTCTATTGGCTGACTCTATTCAGCACTGTGATTGGCTAGCGAGACACATGATGACATTAATAACCTATAAATAAGATTATGGACTTCCAAAAATCCATTTTTTGGGAAGTGTGAACGATACACAAGTCACATCAGAATATGACTTTAATAAAGATTATTTTCAATAAATGTATTTCTTTTTTGAAGTGAGCTTCCATCACTATGATGACCACTGTGATGACCACACCGCCCACTTCACACTGGGTGTGATTTTTTTATGGACCAGTGTGTTTAACTATGTGTGTGTGTCTATAGAATAGTCTAACCCCATCCCTCAAAAAATGCAGTTCGCTGGGCTCATTCAAAACAGCCCTAAAAACTCATCTTTCTGGAGGCCAAAAGAGGAGCTAGTACCAGTTTCCCTGTAGACAGACGACCCCCCTCCCCTTTTTGTCTCCGCCGAAGGTGGAGAATATGTTTTCGCTTCGTCCCGCCGTGTGTGAGCAAACATTGTTAGCCAAGCTAACATTGGGCAAGCTCCACGTGACACGTGTCAATTTGTTGACACCAATGCCTCTGATTGGCTAGAGGGACGCGTGACGAAATAAAATTCTATAAATAGGTGTGTCACTTCAAAAAGCCCCTACTTTTTGAAGTGAGGTAAAACAGGATCAATCAGACTTGATTGGAACAGTACCTTCAGTAAGTCCAAATCACCCGTCTGTGCGTGTGTGTTTCCCTCTGAGAACACCTAACATTGGTCAAGCAAAGGCGCAGAAGGCCAAAGCTAAGAAAGCATACTCATCTACAATTGTAACACAGAAGAGGACTAGAGTTGAAATGATCCCACAACAAAGCCGAAGTCTTAATACGTGTCAATATGTTGACATCAATGTCTCTGATTGGCTAGAGGGACGCATGACGAAATACAATCCTATAAATAGGTGTGTCACTTCAAAAAGCCGTTTACGTTTTTGAAGCGAGGTAAGACAGGATCAATCAGTCTTGATTGGAACAGTATCTTCTAGTCCAAATCACCCGTCCGTGCGTGTGTGTGTCCCTCTGAGAACACCTAACATTGGTCAAGCAAAGGTGCAGAAGGCCAAAGCTAAGAAAGCATACTCATCTACAACAGTAACACAGAAGAGGACTAGAGTTAAATTGATCCCACAACAAGGCCGAAGTCTTAATACGTGTTAATATGTTGACACCAATGCCTTTGATTGGCTAGAGGGATGCATGAGGGATGCATGACGAAATACAATTCTATAAATAGGTGTGTCAACTGACCGCTTCTAAGGATGAGAACGCCATCAGTAAATCTGAAAGACACTACATATTCTGTCGCCCCTGCAGAACACCAAAAACCACGCGCATTCTATCTAGACGACAAGTTTGAAGAATTGGCAAATCCATCAAAGTACCCTTATGGCCGTGGTGGTTTAAAAACAGAAAGAGAAAAAGACATCACACAGAGAAAATATTTTAACCAACGCCTTTTGCATTATGATGATGATATTATGAAATTAGAACATTCCTAGAGAACTATGGTTAAAGATAGGGTAGGTGATTTCATTTGATTAAAATAGCACGGGTCCGCTGGCGGAGACTTGTGCTCCGAGGAGCACATTTTCTAGTTTGTATATATTTTTTATTTTTCATGCTTTTATTTATTTATTAATTTTTTTGTACATAGTGGTATTTTTTCTCTGTATTTTTATGTTGATTTTTGAACTGTTTGGTTGCTACTATATATGTCTATGAAATTAATTCAAGGACCCCAACGGAAACAAGTCCGCAAGGACTTTTTTGGTCGGACCTTTTAGACAAAAGTATTATAAATGTAACTGTGTTGTTTTACATTATTTTGCCTAATAACATTTTCAATCAATCAATCAGCCTGTGTGTGTGTGTGTGTGTGTGTGTGTGTGTGTGTGTGTGTGTGTGTGTGTGTGTGTGTGTGTGTGTGTGCGCGTGCGTGCGTGTGTGCGTGCATGCGTGTGTGTTTGTTTGTATGTGTGAGTGTGTGTTTAAGAGAGAGAGAGAGAGAACACTAGATTGAAATGTGTAGGTAATGGAGATCTTCCAGTCAGCCATGATGAGGGATGTCCGTCCTCTCTCTCTCTCTCTCTCTCTCTCTCTCTCTCTCTCTCTCTCTCTCTGAGGTGTAAGCATGAAGCCATCTTAGGATAGCTGCAGATGGAGGGATGTCTGATGAATGGCGGTAGTTAGCATCATTGTCATTCATCAGCCCGCCAAGCGTGATTGTGATCCATCAATTTCAACGGGGTTCAGGCAGGGATTAGCTCGCATTTGGTTTGTGTATTACTTTTTTTATTTTTTTCATTCTAACAATGAGTCTCGCGTGGAAGACAAGGCAACAGCGGAAATCACAGCGTTAGCTGCATAGGGTTGTTGGTAATCTAAGAATTGAATTGTTTTCAATTCAATTCTTTCTAAATTGGGCAGAATGAGAGTGTCAGCTATGCAATTAATTTAGGGATGTCCTGAGCTGGATGAATCACGACACACCGGATTCATAACTTTTTATGTGTTATTATAGATGAACATTTAGTGATATTAACAATAAATCAATAAGCACTGTAATGCTGGAGGAGATAGATGTCCATGATCAACCTCTTCTAGGAGATGCCTGAAGGATCTGTCAACCCTTCAAATGAAGGACCCATGGGTGAAGAATGACTCCGACTCCACTCACCCCAGAGGACTCCGAGCTCTCCAACCTGAGGTCCCAGCTTCACACCATCGAGGACCTCCTGGCCAATGTCCTCTGAAGAAAGTCTTCGGTTATCTCCCGACTGAATGAACTGGAGACGGCCAAACCCTGCAGATCGAATGAGATGAGCCATGGTGCATCTTCGGCCAACCCTCCCACCTGGGCAATGGTTGTAAAGAAGGGGAAAAGGTTTTCTCTCCAGTTGTTTTCACCTGTCCCACTGTTCAACTGTTTCTCTCCGCTTGCTAGCGCAGAGCGAGTTGTTACCGCTAGTTAGCAAAATGCTAACAGTAGCGTCTGGGGTTGCATGGACACCCATTCACAGGATGCCCAAGAGCAACAGCTCCGCTCCAACCCCAACTCCACTCGGAAACGTATTTGTACTTAGCCGACCCTGAAAAAAGATCGCAAACGCAACCGACGGTGTTCTCCTCTGCCTTCTCCTTCACCTCCTGTCGCCAACTTGTCCGAGCGTGCGTCATCTCCGCCGTCCAGCGGAGTAATGGACACAGCTGTTCCAAATGATGACGTCATCATCGCTCCGGCCGAGACAGTAGCCAGTGACCCCCCTCCTCCCACCCTGGTCAGTGAAGCTATTCGGACTGCTAAGCAACTGAGACCATAGACCATATTCACACGGTGGCCATATTGGAATTTAACATTGAAAGTGCCGCCACCCGGGGTGGCTACTTTCATTGACTTCATAGAAACATGGCCGCCGTGTGAATATGGTCTATTGCAGCCGATGCGGGCGCCGCCAACCCCCTTCATATTTTGTTCCCAAATATATCCTCATGGGTGATTCTATAGTAAGAAATGTAGCCATTTCAGATTGCATTACATTTTCATTCTCTGGTGCAAAAATCAAGGACTTGGTCACACATATCCCAGGTATTCTCCAGCGTCATCGGTCTGTCCATACTGTTATCGTGCATGTGGGAGTTAATGACATAAAATCAAGGATTTCAGCAGGACTATCAGCAGATTTGCACAAGGACTATGAGACTTTAGCCAACTTGGCTAATTGAAAACCTGAAAAAAAATGCGTTCTCAGGCTTAATACCAACCCTCCATAACAGCTCTGAATTATTCAGTCGCCTATTCAGTACTGATAATTGGATTTGGAATTTTTGTGTTGCCTGTGGGAATGGGTACATTGACAATTTTGATTCCGTTTGGAAGATCCTAAGTTATTCCATGATAATGTTCACCTAAATTAGAAGGGGAAAAAAATACTGGCCACAAACATCACCCGTCAGCTTACTGACACTACATGACGCCAATTACCAATAACCAATACCCCACCTCCACATTGCCATTCCCCTCCACCACAAATTCCCATGGCCCCCTTTGTCATTCCTGTTTTGATCTCGAGATCTCACAATCTCGTAATATTAGGCACCTACATTATGTACCCCCTAAAAGCTGCCTCCAACCGCTTCCTCCGGCTCCTACTGTTGGGAGCGCCACTGGACCGTAATCCTTTAGACTAGCACTGCAAAAAGCTCGCTCCATCACAAACGAATCATTCATCTGGAATGATATTTTCATTTCTAAATAATTAGATTTTCTGTACCTCGCGGAGACGTGGCAGAAAAGCGAGGATTATACCTCCTTGATTGAGCTCTGCCCAACAGTGCCTTCATCTGTGTCCCCGGGAACACGGGTCAAGTTGGGGTGGTCTAGCAGTGGTCCACAAGAACCGCTTCTTAACCCACACAGTGAGCCCTGGTTCCTTCTCCTCCTTCGAGCTGTTAATGGCCAAAGTCAGACGCTCTAATCCTTTTTATTTATTTTAATGTATCACCCTCCTGGTCCAAACAGTTCTTTTTTATCTGAGTTTAGTGATTTTTTTAACCTCTATCATCAAATTTGAGAGAATCCTGATGTTAGGTGATTTTAATTTCCACATTAATGACACTACTAACAGCTTTGCTGTATTATTACAGAATCTTTCAATTTCAGTCAGCATGTGTCAGGCCCCACGCAAATAAAGGGAAACACTCTGGACCTTGGCTTTTCTATAAGGTTTAGATATTCATGATGTCTGTACTGAGGAACTCTCTGTGACACTATTATATTTATTTTAATCTGTCCTTTCATTCTAACTGTTTAATTGGTAAGAGAGAGAAGTCTTCTACAGAGAAATTCACTGCCGCTTTTGACAACAGATTAGTTATAGGACAGCCTTTTCAAATGGATGCTGTGAGCTTGATTAACTCTTTTAATTCACACTGTTTGGTCATCTTAGGTGAGGTTGCTCCCCTAAAAACATGATCCATTTCCTCTGTTAACTCCTCCCCTTGGTTAACTGTGGCAACTCGCTACTGTAGACGGAAATATCGGAAAGCAGAGCGCCTCTGGAAAGCCACCAAGCTCCAGGCCGACCGTATTAATTTAAGAGAACTTTTAATTCAGTACAATAACTTAGTCAAGGATGGTTCTTATTTTGCCAATAGTATCGCCTATAGCAAGCGAAATCCTAAAATCCTGTTCAACACAATTAATAATATTGTCAGCCCTGCCCTTCCCACTGTCCCAGTCTTTTCTAAGAAAGACTCTCCCCCCCCTGGTCCTACTCGGCAGTCAACCATATGCAGTTTCTCCCTTATCTCCCTGCAAGAACTGACCGACCTTGTGAGGTCAATGAAAGTGTCTTCCTGTCCACTAGCCATCCTGCCCACATCCATGTTAAAGGATGTCTTTAACCGCTAAAATACAGGCCAATCTCCAAATTATCTTTCATCTCCCAGGTTTTAGAAAAAGCAGTGGCCAGTCAGCTCATTAACGTACTAATAAATACAATATTTGCGACAAATTCCAATCAGGCTTCCGTCAAAAACACTCCACAGAAACAAATCTTAGTGCAGCCTTCGACACCGTGGACCATCATATTTTGGTCGACAGGCTCAGGAAGTGGGTGGGGGTCTCTGGGAGAGCCCTAGATTGGTTCCGTTCGTATTTATCAGACAGGAGCTTCTCGTGGCCGTTGGTCCCTACTCTCGAATCCACTACACTATCATGTGGTGTTCCACAGGGTTCCGTGCTAGGTCCAAACCTGCTTCCCCTAGGACCTATTATAAGCAGCTTCAAGGGTATCTCTTACCACTGTTATGCCAACGACAATCAATTATACTGTTAGTTTAAACCAGATAAGATGGATATAATCAACAAACTGCATGGGTCTATCTATCTGCCATCAAGAACTGGATGGCCAGCAACTTTTTGCAATTAAATGCAGAAAAAGTTTAGGGTTGCTGCAGATGTTGCCGACCGTCTTGGATCATTAAAAACAAACATATGCTCTAACCCTAGAAACCTTGGCATTATTTTAGATCAGGCTATGCTAGATACGCATTTTCATTCTGTGTCCTGTGCCTGTTTTTATCACCTCCGTAATATCGCCAAGCTAAGATCAGTCGTTTCTTACCCGGAGTCTAGAGCAGTCTGGAGTCTGTAGTGTGTTGCCAAGTACTATAGTGTGTTGCCCTTTCGGGCAACCACACAAAAAAAAAGCACACAGCGTGTAGAGTTCATTGAGAATGATAGGCCCAAACCAACATCAGTCACCTTCTTAATGTGAGAGGTGAGAGGAGAAAACAACGGTCAGCCTCTTGAAAGCTAAAAAGAACTACCGGTACACAAATAATTCAGTAACATAGTGGTGTGCATTTGGCGAAAATAGCAGATCTACAAGCTATGTGTCACAAGTTGAGCTTGTAGCATCTCTGAATGCGCAACTCATTTAATCTTGAAAAGGATGTGGGAAGAAATCAGGGTTGTATATGCCTGGTGGTAGGTGTTTACATAATACAATGACCACCTTGTGTATGTACAGTGTCAACAGGCCTTCAACAGAGAGTATAATGGATGAATATACTGTACAGGCTATCAACAGTGAATGTATGAATGCATATTATGCCATGGGTTTGAGTCTAACTCAGGACCTGTGTCTTTCATCATCTCGTCCTTTCTAAATACATGTCTCCTTATCTTTGTCAACTGTATTCCAAGAAAGCTCAACTGCCTCATGTTCAGCTGCCTAAAAAAAACATTCAATCAAAAAATACTGTCAAGATCTAGGAATGTTCGGGGTAATTTATATTCATACAATTTGTCTTAATGTGTTCATAGCTTGCAAAGATGGCAATTCAACCTTTATGATTAGGCTACAGTACCATCATCTTCTCTTCTCCCGCCTTCAACGTCCACCCTTGATGTACCTTGATTGACAGAATTGTCTCAAGGAAATGCTTGGTCAAGTTGAACTTAATAATGCTTATTTAATATGGCTATTATGCTTATATATATTTGGCTCATTGTGCCTTTTTTTCCAGCAATATTTCCCATTTTGCGTGAACTGATATCAGGCTACAACGCACCGTTCAACTAATGATACAGTGTGACATCAGTTCTGTGACTATATATCATCACTGTCGGGCAGAAACCTTCATCTCCATGTGTCAAATTTCATACAAGAGTGTCGCACAAAAGTCGTGAAAATAGCAGATCTACAAGCACACAACGCCTCGCGATGCGCTTGTAGATCGGCTATTTTCACCTTTTTTTAAATACAGAATGGTTTTGGACATACAAGGTTTCCACCCGACAACAACAATGTATATTAACATGATTTAAAAAATAATAATAATTTGAATAAAAAATATACTTTTTTCAGGTTAGGATTTAGAAGGCATTTGTAGAATCGGCCTTAGGTAAAAATAAATAAATAACAACCTTGTACACTGGAACTGGACCCAGTGTACCCTGGTGTCTTTGGGAACGGTCGGAAATGAATGAACTCGCTTGTACAGTAATGTTGTTGGAATTCAACCTTATCAGTGGTACACAAAGTATTTACTCAAGTAAATACTCAAGTATTCAAAAGTACAAATTACGAAGGCCATTTTCTTGTTAACATCAATGCATTGCTGTATTGAAATTTAGAACATTTAAAATAAATAGATAAATGTCAGAATTTTAAAAAAAACGTGAAAATAGCAGATCTACAAGCTCACAACTTACTATATTTTAAGTAGGGCTGAATTCATGGTTAATTCATAATATATTTTTGTAAGTTTGGGTCCCAAGATTCCCTTCCTAGAAATGTAGTGGAGACCAAAGTACAATATTTGAAATGTAGCATGGTGAAAGTCAAGAGCTTGCAAAAACAGGAAAAACTCCCTAAAATGTTTTACTTAAAGGACGACTTACCCATTTTCAACATATCTTCATATAATTGGTCCTCACAAATACTCATAATATGGTACCATATTTGTCTACACTGTCTGTGTGTCAGAGTATACGGCTATCGACAGTTCAGAAACTCGCCTACCAGTGACATCATTGATGGGGAATCCAAGCTAATAGAAACTGCAGGCTTTCTATTCCTGGAAAGTTAGCATGAAAAATGTGAAATCATGTTTGAAAAAATAAAACCCTGCCTAATGATGATGTCACTATAGGCAGGTTTCTGAAGTGTCCACAGCCCTCCTTATGAGACACAGACAAAGTAGGAAAAAATCGTACCATTTTATCATGAGCATTAGTGAGAATTATATGAAGATAGGTAAAAAATGGGTGAAATCGTCCTTTAATTCCTGTCCACCACTGAACCTTACTCTAACGGCTCCAGATAAGAGCATCAGTGCCTAAAGCGTAAATGTGGTGAAGTCTACGGTGTTGAAAGTCAAATCCCTGGAGAAGGAGGGAGGCAGGGAGGGAGAGAGTGCACTGAGGTTTGGGTGTAGTGTTTCGTTCTGGAATGAGCAAATGTCATCAGCAAGGAAAGCAGCTAATTCTTTCTTTCTGCGCCCACTCATCAAAATGTAACAATTAAACAATCGCACACACTACGCATTTGAAGAACGTCAATAGGGTTCCTATGTATCCGTCGTCTTTTCCCCCCGCAGATGCAGGAAAACACGCAGTTTAGCACAGACAATGCAATTGCTAGAGCAAACTTGAGGGTGTTCAAGCTCTTGTGGACTTGACTTTTTTTTTGCCCTGTTTTACAACCCCCCTGCCCCCCGCCACCATTAAAAAAGTGTGTTTCCTGTCCCCTGCTTGCCAGTGTGGCAGTGCCGTGCCTCAGCCATTGAATTGGTAATTTCATTCCAGTCCTTGCCCCCAAGCGCCCCTCTCCCACCACCTCCCACCACCTCCAACAGCCCTAACCATCCCATCCCCTCCTCCCCTCCCATCCCTTTTCCCAATCCTCGCATGCAAGGGCCCCCGCATTTGGTCAAATTGCCTAAACCCTGAGTGATTGTAATTTCTGAAGAGGCTGTGCCGAGTGGTGCTTTGAAGAAAGAAGGGGAGGGGGAGGAGAGAGAGAGAGGCAAAAAAAAAACATGGCAGGAACGGGGATGTCATTGGGCATGCAGGAGAAAGGAGAGAGAGGCGAGGTGAGAGCAGGGAGAGGAGGAGAGGGGTGGATGCAAGGGGAGGGCGGTGTTAAGTGCTCTCAGCGAGGGGAGTCGAGCCCTCCCTGGCGCCGAGTCGTAGCCTCGCTCCTGGCAGTCTCATCCCCCTTTGAAGCAATTACCCTTTCACCTGGACAAGCTCATCACAGAACCACTGCCCGTCACACACACACACATGCATACATTGTGCACATGCATGTGCAAGCACACACACACACACACACACACACACACACACACACACACGCACACGCACACACACAGACACACAAACAGAATGAATGCACCACCTCCACCAACAGCAGGGAATAGAGGGGGAGAGAGGAAGCGAAAAAAGGACAGAGGGAAAAAGGTGGCAAAGAAAATTAGACACATGCCGTGCCCTTTACCACGCAAACACTACTGTATGGATTTCAGGCCAAGAGAGATCGTGAGGCTCCATTGAATAATCTTTGTGTGTGAAGACATAATAGACAGAAACTTACTGAATAGTGTGGCTGAATAGCAGCCACTTTTCTTTTTCACAAGGTTGTATATTCAGAAAAATCCTCCTCATCCCCAGGTAGTAATAGTTCCTGCATGTTCTTTACTTAGTTGGGAAGTGTGTGTGTGTGTGTGTGTGTGTGTGTGTGTGTGTGTGTGTGTGTGTGTGTGTGTGTGTGTGTGTGTGTGTGTGTGTGTGTGTGTGTGTGTGTGTGTGTGTGTGTGTGTGTGTGTGTGTGTGTGTGCGCGCGTGTGCGTGTGCGTGTGTGTGCGTGCACGATAGAGAAGGAAAGAATGTGTGTGCATGTGTGTGTGTGCGTATGTCTGTCTGCATATGTGTGTGGCTGTGTGCACCCATGCACATACGTATACGAATTGCTGTGTGCGTATTTGTGCATGCGTGAGAGCTTGTGCATGCATGCATGCATGTGTGTACCTATATGTAGACTTGTAGATTTATGTGTGTCTTGACGGGTGCGCACAGGATATATATGTGTGTGTGTGTGTGTGTGTGTGTGTGTGTGTGCGTGCGTGTGTGCGTGCATGTGTGTGAGTTCATGCATTTGTTACACGCATGCGTATGTATGTAAGCAAGCGTATGCCTGTACACGTGCGTTGGCGTGTGTGCCTGGAATGTGGTGCTTGGCACGGCGTCCTGTCAGGGGTCTACGGCGGCTAATCTTTATGCACTCTGTGACCTCCTCACTGCAAACCCTGCTAAATATATTATTCCCCAGGGCCTTTCATTGCTGCTTGGTGTCAGAAATCAATATGTATGAGGCGCGTAGATGGGAATTTCTAATAGATCTCCGCTGGCCCCGCACTGCTCTTCAATATCTGCCTTGGACTATTAGTGCCGGCTCAGTGGCGGTGAAATAACCGAGATAATCTTTTAAGGTACCTTTCTTAAGGTGGAACGGCAACTCCCCCCACTGAGCGCGCCATGCCTTCCACCTCCTGCATTTTGTTGTCTGGCTGTGTTGTTTTATCGCCACACCGATGAGCATGTCTCCCTGCACCCTGGATTCCGAGCTGTCCTGCCCTGTTTGGAAGTATGTTTGCAGTATAGGCAGTGATTTAGGTTAAGTATTGCAAAAATATGGACAGGATTCTGAAAGGGCAGTGACTTTATTATCTGTAGATTTTCAGGTATTAACCTATTCTATTCTATTACATGTAATGTTTTACAATGTAAAAAAAAAAATACACAAATATACAGTACATACCACTACAATGACAGTGTCACAACAATGACAGATTCACAACACCACCAAAGTGCATACACGTCCTCCAGATTATGTTCTTGAGGAAATTCTAATTTTGGGGAGTATGTGTTCATTTTTGGAGTTGCACATGTGAGACTAACACATATGTAAGTCTAGCACACAAATGTTTTCTGCACACATACTGTATACTCATGCATGCACGAGCACACGTACGGATATGGATTTAGAATCTACGTGCTCATGTGGAAATGGCGTCTTTGTTGGTATAGCCTGTGTGTGTGTGTGTGTGTGTGTGTGTGTGTGTGTGTGTGTGTGTGTGTGTGTGTGTGTGTGTGTGTGTGTGTGTGTGTGTGTGTGTGTGTGTGTACGCATGCACGCACAAGCACAACGTGCATGTGTGCAGGCGCAAGCGTGTCGATAGAGGGGATGTGCCACAGCGCTAATTGCCCATATTCCTAATGCGGGGATGATTTGCTGCAGCACTTAGCTGCAGCAGCGGCACAGGGAACCTGAGTCTCTCTCTCTTTCTCTCTCTTTCTCTCTCTTTCTCTCTCTTTCTCTCTCTCTCTCTTTCTCTGTCTGTCTGTCTGTCTGTCTCTCTCTGCTCTCTCTCTTTCTCTCTCTTCTGTCTGTCTGTCTGTCTGTCTGTCTGTCTGTCTGTCTGTCTGTCTGTCTGTCTGTCTGTCTGTCTGTCTGTCTGTCTGTCTGTCTGTCTGTCTGTCTGTCTGTCTGTCTGTCTGTCTGTCTCTGCTCTCTCTCTGTGTCTCTGTCCTCTCTCTTTCTCCCTTTTTCTGCTCTCTATCTTTCTCTCTCTCTGTCTCTCTCTTTCTCTCTCTCTCTGCTCTCTTTCTTTCTTTCTCTTTCTGGTCTCTCTCTCTCTCTCTACGCTGAGGAGGAGAAGAAGAGACATCCGGCTTCAGCAGGCAGTTAGGGGGATTGGTGGGGGGGTAGAGGATGGACGAGAGAGGGAGGGAGGGGAAGCGACGGAGAGAGAGAGAGAGAGAGAGAGAGAGAGAGAGAGAGAGAGGGGAAGGGCAAGAGAGAAAGGGGGGTTCAGGGGGGCTGGTTGGCTCAGACAGCGTGCGGTCCCGAGGGAAGGAGAGAGGGCTGAAATTATTCTACGGTCACAGGCTTTTTCTACCACCCCCCCCCCCCTCCCACTCATTCCCCCCTCCCCCTCCCGCTCCCCCTCCCCCTCCCCCTCCCCCTCGCCCTCGCCCTCTCCATCTCCATCTCTCCCAGAGAGAGAGGACCTCCGTGTATAATCCTTGGCGCTCGCCCCGGCTCGTATATCTGCCGTCCCTGAGACAAAGGTTATATCCCCCCTGTCTGTCAGGAGCAAGCTGGCCATACCGCCACATACTGTGTAACGTGGCCTATTAGCGGCATACCAACTAGCATATCGTTGCTGTCGGGTGGAAACCTCATTATGTCCAAAACCCTTCCTTTTTATTATCATAAGATAGGGAAAATATACAATCTCACAACGCGTCGCGATGTGATTATAGGCTAGACCTAGATAGAGGTACGTTTTGAATAGATAGAAGAAATGTCCCGTTGACCCATTAACATGATTTTGTATACATTATATACCGTACACATTTATTAATTTATTTGTTCATTTATTTATTTTGCCCGGAAATAAATAATAGTTCATTTCGTTTGTTACTGTATGCAGTCTTCCTTCAGGATTGCACTGGAACTGGTGATCATGCGATTACACGAAGTAGAGAAATAATCTCAGCAATGTGCGCAGGTTTTAAGAATACCGTTTTTGACCAAATTTGCCAGTTAAAATTTTTGATAATGTGATTAAATATCAAAATGTGGCAGCGTTTGATCTATTGGCATTATTATTATAATGATTTATTGTTACGACACAGTGTGGCCGACCAACGTCCCTATACCGTTCTGCTCAGCACTCTCATTGTTGACTTGGTGGCCTTGCAGCAGCGTATGTTATTCCAGTCGTTCACAGATGGAGAGAGAGAGAGAGAGAGAGAGAGAGAGAGAGAGAGAGAGAGAGAGAGAGAGAGAGAGAGAGAGAGCGTCACAAACCTGCAGCCTTGACTGTGAGCAGTCATAAGATGAGAGTAATTACTCGCCCTCCCCTTTTCTCTCTCTTTTCCTGGCTTTAGTCATTTTTCTCTCTGTTCCTGGCTCGTACATGTTGGCTATTCTCAGGTTTTACGTTAGTCTTGCATTTGAGGAAGCTGTGCGTGATTCTCATCCTAAGGTTATATTAACCACTTTGAGTCTGGAGTCCCAATTTCGGGAAAACGTTTCTTTTTTTAAATTCAGATTTTCAACAGTAGAAAAAAAAGAAAGAAATTAAAAAGTGAAAATAGCAGATCTACAAGCTCATAACTTGTAGATCGGCTATTTTTGCTATTTGTCGTATAATATATAAGGCTTGAGTGGTTAAGTGACATTTAAATATTTAAAATAAATAAATAAGCACCCCTATTTCCACTGATTGAGATGGAGGAAAGAGAGGGTGGGGGTTTGAGGGGCGGATGGGATTCATTAAACCAGAGGTCAGAGGGGTTGGGTGGTTAGGGGTGTTCAAGCCCTCACATTACCCTATAGATTGTGGGTATTAAGACGTGGCTTGGCATGTGGCTCCATGAGGGAGGAAAAGATTAAAATCTTAACAATGAAGCCGTACGTAATGATAGAACGGGAAAGATGGGGACAGAATGGTGGGATGAAAGAAAATGAGGATAGAATGACACTGGAGAGGCTGATGCACAAGACGAGAAGGCAGGCACTTAAAACATGCACTCTTGCATTCACGTATTCATGCACGCACGCACGCACGCACGCACGCACGCACGCACGCACGCACGCACGCACGCACGCACGCACACACACACACACACACACACACACAAACACGCACACATGCATAGGTACAGTACATTTATACAAACACAGCCCTTAATGGCCTCCCAATGCATGGGTCACAATACAGAGACACATTACACTACCATGGTCACACAGAAATATGCACACACACACACACACACACACACACACACACACACACACACACACACACACACACACACACACACACACACACACACACACACACACACACACACACACACACACACGATATCTGTACACAGCCCTCACTACACACACAGTCAGTCACGCAACCTACGCCATCTCCTTCCCTCCTCATAGTGGATAATTACCTCCCCCAGGTACTGCAGCCACGCAGGAGGGAGATGCACTGAACTATCTGCCACTGCCACCGGGGGCAGCGTGCCAAGTCATAGCAGACGGTACTAAGCAGGGAAGATGGGAGGAGTAGGTGGGGTGGGGGGGGGGGGGGGGTTGATGGATAGGAGAGGGAAAAAAGGTTATGGGAGGGGGGAGGGAGGGCTTCTGAGAGACAGGTGTCATGGCAGAAGTGCAGTCCTCCTAATTACCCAGGTCTCCAGGCACCATTAGGGGCTGTCAGTAACGTGCTGGGGACGGCAGCCAAAGCCAAACCAAGCAACAATAATGGAATCCATCGCCAAAGTGTGTATGTCCACCACAACAGGGGTTTGTGTCTCCGACTCACTCGGCGCTATTAAGCTCTGCATTGGTTGTGTTTCATTTTCTGTTGAATAAAGGCAGAAAATGCCTGAAAATAAGCTTCGTAACGTTAACGTTTATAGCATTATTCTGCTTTTTGGATGCTGGTAGATTTAAGAATGATAGGCATAGGAAAGGTAGACTGCAGGGGATGACATCACTCACATCACATGTCATCCTGACGTCTGTGCCATTATTACCATTAAATGGTTGAGCCATCAGGGCACCTCTTGCATTTACAGATTTGAATTATTCTTAGCATTTCCCTAATTTACTACAAAGTTGCCATTTTGTGGTTCCCAAAGTTTTTAGCTCAAGACCCAAAAGAGAAATTAGACGCTTGCCCGCTTCGCGGCGCGTTGAGATCTTGTAGATCAGCTATTTTCACTACTTCTTAAACTTTTTAAAAATGCATTAATGGAAAATTATTCGATATTTCATCCTCTTGAAAGATTTTGGATAAATAAATGCATAGCATATCACACCTTAGCGGGACCCCTGGAATCCTGATTTCAGGACTTTGTATCCCCCATTCACAGATACAGTATGTTTACTTTTTGTAATGATACAAATGCTGTAGTTGGTATGACCTGACTAATCCTAAAAACTGCAAAACTAAATTAATAATCAGTGGATTACTATGAAGCTTGGATGAGCAACCTTTTAAGAAGAGATTAAAATATAATTCTAGGGGGCATTTTAAAGGGGTATTTTTTGTTGAGTGAAAAATATTCCCACAGTTCCATTTACAGTCTATAATGAATTGCTGACACGATTCTGGTGGGCAGATTAAATCACTACATCACATTAGTAAAAGGACGGCCAGTCAAAACTATAATTCGCAAACGATAACAAAAAAAAAGCAACATAAAAGTGCACTGCACACAGTACAGCGCAAATTTCTGTCAGGAGGGATGCCCTCCTGCAGAGAGGGTCATGTCTGGGGTGTCTGTTATGAAAATGTTTTTTAGAGTTCAGTCAGATAACTCACCAATAGATGGAGACCATGAATAGCTTGAGCATTTTTTATTTATTAAATGTAAATACAAGTGTGAATATTATATTTGATCTTGGCGTTCAAGCTCTGCTATACATTACTCCCTGCTCAGCACATTAGAAGACAAAACCCTTTAAGAGCACTCACCCGGGCTTGAGTTATTGGTGGAGCCCCCCCCCCCCCCCCATACACACACCACAAAAATGATAAGCCATACAACTACTACATCCGAATGGAGTATATTATTGGCACGTGAAGAAAAAGCAAGGCCATTCTGTGAGGATGACAGGATAACTAATATGCAATGTCAAAGCTAATGGCTAGTTGATACAGCATCAACACAAAACAGCTGATAGGCCTACCTAATAAGGTAACAATGTTACAAAATAGCCTATCATTTACGATTCTATCGGAACGTAAACTAAACTCGGACGGCGCTGAGTCGACTGAAGGTGACTTCGCAACGCTCGGCACGGCGACTCGATCGCCTTAGCTCACTCGGCGGTGCCTCTCGTGGCTCAAGTCTCCGTCAGTCGTCGTGCCTCCGTCGGTGTCCGAAGACAAGCGCTCCTGCACCCCGCTCATCCTAGGGAAACAACCCTGGCTCCTGGTAGGCTTCGCCCCGGGAGCCGAGACAGGACGGGGGTGGGGGGAACCCGAGGAGTCCCGTCAGCTTAGCGGTTTGTGAAATGAAGGCTGGGGGGGCCCCCGGACTTCATTTCAAATGATTATAAAGTTTAAAGTTTTAATGTAATTAATGCTTTTCCTCACACATGAATTAATTAATCACATATTTGCTCATTTTGTTTGTTGTTGTCAGCTGTGAGCAGAGCACTCGGTTTGTACCACTCGGACATCGAAACCTCCCGCTTGCTCCGCCTCGCGCCGAAAAACTAGTGCACCTTTTTCAATTTGACTGGTTTTCCAATCTGACTGTGACATACACACACACACACACACACACACACACACACACACACACACACACACACACACACACACACACACACACACACACACACACACACACACACACACACACACACACACACACACTAGGGGCAGCCTTGTGGGATGCATATCTCATATCTGCAGGGACTGAGATCATTAAATACCAGCTGCAAAGGCTTCTTTGCTAGCTTTATTGTGTTTCTAGCAAGAACAGAGGTAGGTTGTGTCTCAGCCAATCACAGTCTCACCTGAGCGCCTTCTCCCCTTGGGCTATGGGATTGATGTAAATGCAATGGGCCACATGCTCAAACCGATTTTTATAAAATCTTACCATCTGTCTGATGAAGATGCAGTCTGGACTAAATCTAGCTGTGTCCACTCCATACATAGGATATGTTAATCCACGGATATCCCCTTAGTGATCAATCTCTGATCCGTAAACTATATTGGATAGCGGCATTCCAGTATGTCCTGGATTCTAGCATCATTGTTGTTTTTCTTCTTTACCTCAGCAAAGGTGAGAAATTGTTCAGTAGAATAGGCTTATATAATATCCTGCCATGCTTTATTAGCCTATTATTTGGTCCTGTGACTTGAATTTTTGTAGGCTAACTTTCTTCTCAATTACGCATGAGACACATTCAGCTACAGCATATCCATCGTGGAAGGGACTCGCTTGCCAAATAAACCAGAGAGCTACAAGCTTCAAGGCATTGCAATGCCACATGTTGTAAACTTGTAGATCTGTTCTTTTTAACAAGCAACTTTGAACTTTTATTATTGAGTTCTCACCATGGTGAAGTTGCTTTCAGATTGGATATTCTGGTTGCCTTTTATGGTGTAAAAAGGGGAGTGGAACAATGCAAGTGATGCTTATATTAACGCATTTGATTTACAGGTGGAATTTATCATCTGATACACCTGTGATCCGCACAAATCAAGGCTCTACTCTGTACACACCCTTTCCCGAATCCCACGTCGGTCTTTACTTAGTAAAGAAAAACGACACTAAAATATAGTAGACATTTTCGAAGAGCTTTGTTAATGAGGCCCAATCACACTGCCTTGTGTCTGCAGTTCACACTGCAAGGCAGAGAGAGAGAGAGAGAAGCACGTTTGTTACGGCATTGCTACATTATATTTCTCACCTCAAATGTTTTTGAGGTAAAAAAAATAGTTTACTAAAAGAGACGTTTGTAATGCACCATCCGGCCATCATCTTGAATTAGATTCATAATAGAGTAGCAGCCCAACAGTGTCTCCATAATGAAAATCAGCTGGTGTGAAATCATGATTCATGATTACTCATAAGGGCTCGCTGATGTAATCATATGAAAAAAGGAGTAGGATATGCACATCGCCACAGTTTCTTTAAACACGGGGCTGGACCCAAAAAATTATCAAGTGAAGAAAAAAGAAATGTCCGCACACGATAGGTTGCTCCCGTCTTTTCTTTATTATTATAACCAAACGACAACGTTTCGCCCATCGACTTGATGAAGCATGGGAGAAACGTTGTTTGGTTAAAATAATAATGAAAAGATGAGAGAGAAACCTATCGTTTGCGGACATTTCCTTTTTCTTCATTTGCTGATGTAATCACACATTACATTTTTGTTTGACGGGAAGTGATCGGGAAAATACTTTTAGGTCCTTTTAACATAAAATACACAAAAACAGATTTGCTTTTTTGGCATCTATTGTTAATTATATCTCCATTGTATCCATATGCACTGGGAGTGTGAAAAACATATTTTTCATTTCACGTGTCTTTTTCACAAAAATGTATCACTGGTTGATTTTAGAAATATTTGGTAATTGAGGTCCTTGGCCTACTGGCAGCATGCACAAGAAGTATGATGCTAAAGTAATCAGCCAAGTAGCTTGTGATATTAGCTGTGGACACATTCTGTACACGCACACGTGGGCACGTCTCTCGTATCTCTGGGAAAAAATATGTATTTTCAGCTTAAATTTAAGTGGACTTAAATTGGAATAATACTTTTTCTTTGGAGTGTATCGTGGTGGGAAAATATACATATTTTCCTTATATGTTAAGTTCCTATTAACATGTGTTCTCACTGCCATGTATGCATTCCTATATTCATTTATTGAGCTAATACCACTTTATTGAAGTCCTGCATCCTAGAATTCACCCCTACAGTGTTAAGCAATTGAGTCTGCGATTCTCTAGCCCCTTTGTTCTGTATGACGGCCAGGTTTATGCCTTCTGGCTACCCCTGTCCACCGCATCTGTCCTCGCGTCAATCAATATGGTGCACGTAGGGATTTCAATTATGGACAATGAGGTCTTATGTCCATCACTGGCAAGATATCGAGATATTTTTTTATATTTTGACCGGATATCTATCTGAGGGGCGATTAAGAACTCATTTGAATACATGCCTGCCCACTGCTTGAACTCTGCCTTACCATTGCACAAACTTGGCATATGCTAAATAGCACAATGACTTGGCATAGACTAAGTAGCATGATGACAACATCTTAACTAGGCCTATATTATCCATTCATGTTCATCTATGTATTAACCATTGTACTGACCAACTACAAAATGGGATCCCGCTCTAAGGATTTTGCTTATTCAGCACCAGATTGTCGTAGGTTGACTGTGACCGCAAGTGTATTTCAATACATTTCAGAAAGACACTTTCCTGTTTCTCCTGTTTGTGAGCCTTTATTACTGAAACATAAGTTCTTCCACACAGGTCAGAGAGGTTTTTTCATTTTCCCCCAATTTTTTTATTATTCGACTGAGAGATTGGCCTAGTTTGTTATATTAATTAACTAATAGTTTGCCAAAAATAGTATATACATCATGATTTATTGGGAGAAACCAAGCAAGGCCTATATGTTAAATCAGACATTAAGCACCCCTACAGCCCAAATGGAAGGTTCCTCTATTGCATAACATCTTTTTTGCATAATTCGACTGCCAACCAGTCGAATCATGCAAAAAAAAAAAAAAAAAAAATCAAAACATATTTTTTTGGGGTGTTGTATTAGTCGACTATTAGTCGACTATAGGCAACTATTGGCCAATCAGATTCAACTATAGAAATCCTTAGTCGGGGACAGGCCTAGTCCATTTAGGCTCTGGTTAGGTTTAGGAATGCCCCAACCTGACAGCCCACTCGGAAGAAGCCCTTGCTCATCTTCTTCTGCCCTTGCAGGGCTATACTACATCTGCGCCTCTACCCCCTTCCCCCTCTCTGTTTATACTGTCAGCAAGCACATAATGGGGACGTGAAGCAGGCATGTATGGCCCTGGTTGACAACTGGCATGTGCATGATAATTAGAGTTTGTGTGTGTATAGTATGTGGGTGTTGAGGTTTAGCGTTGAAGGTTAAGGGAAGGGCAGAGGGTAATGATAGGTACGTGTTGCCACATTAAAGGAACGTGGGCAGAGTTCAGGTGGGACTTGACCCCGTATGCCTACAGGTGCACATGTGGCTCCATGTTGGTCCATCATACAGTAGGTTCTCATTTTACTGTATGGGTTGTGTGTCTCTGAGATTGCACAGTATATGAGTTTACCTACTGTATGTACAGTATCTGTGCGCGTGTGTGTGTGTGTGTGTGTGTGTGTGTGTGTGTGTGTGTGTGTGTGTGTGTGTGTGTGTGTGTGTGTGTGTGTGTGTGTGTGTCACTTTGTTGCATCAAAATAAATCTCTTGCACAAAACATCTTTCGAGCCAAGAACCTCCCCTCCCATCCCATCCCCTCCACTTCCCAGCATGCTCCAGTGCCACCAGGTATCAGACATCAGCACAATGTCACACTGTGTCGTCTACAGGGCCTGACGCATCTGCTGTGGTGCTAGACTGTATTCCTCAGTTGTTCCCCAACCACCCCTCCTCCTTTCATCACCCTGTTCCACCTCTTCTCTCCTTCCACCACCCATCTCGTCTCTCCTCTTCTATCTTTCTCTCTCTCACTCTCTCAATTTATTCTCAGTCTTTCTCTTAGTTATTTTTCTTTAAACATATCTCTTTCTCTCTTGCCCCTCTCCCTCCCCGCTTCCTCTCCCTTCTCTGTGCCTCTTGCCTCTCCCCCATGCCTGCCCCTTTAAAAGGAGACACATGGGCGAGTGCGCTCGGCTTGACACGTGGGCCCTGCATTCTCACCTTAGAGACGTAGGATGGGCATGCATGCTTGCACGCTTTGATGGCTTAATTATCACTGTGGAAACAGGGGTGGCGAGAGAGAGCGAGCGAGAGAGAGACAGTGAGAGGAAAGAGAAAAAGCGAGAGAGACAAAAAAAAGATAATAGAGAGAAAGCAAAAGAGCAGAGAGATGGAAGAGACAATATGAGAGACAGGGAGAGAGGAAGAGACAGAGAGATGAGAAGGATAGAGAGAGAGAGAGAGAGAGAGAGAGAGTGAGAGAGAGAGAGAGAGAGGGTCTTGGGAAATCGTTGACGGCACTGATAGGCTCATGAGGATCATTAGCGTGAGGCTAAACATGGCACTTTGTTCCCAGAAGGCATCTTGGGGCTTTGAGAAAGGAGAGTGCTGGTGGTTTTATCCAGTTCTATTTGGTTCTGGGCTTACTGAGACGAAGAACAGTTGTTTTGTATGTATGGTTCAAGGATACTTTTGCTGCCAGGATATTCTACAGTCCCTGTCCCTGCCATAAAACTATAAAAAAGAAAAAATAATATGGTAGTGATGACTTTTTACAACTATTATTGATCTTTGTTGATCTTTACTGATGTTTTCATCAGTGATGAACAGAAGGCATCGTATAAGCATATGATGATTATATATTGACATTTTACGCATTTTGCTAATGCTTTTATATTCATAAAGACGGCCAACAATTGAGCATGTAACGGTTCAGTGCAGTGGTTGAAGTCCCCAGGATATGTAGCTGTTAGTTATGACCTTTTATTTGTGCTTACAGTAGGTATATATATGTGGATTGCAGAGCGATACTAGTCTGACACACATTTGATTTTGAATAATTGTTATTTGAAAGAATTCTCCCCAATTTACTCATCGTGTCTATTCCCTTTGAACAATGAACTATGGGTAAAACATGCTTTGCATTACATATGCTTTATAAACGTACTTATAATGCATTATAATCTACTTATAAAGCTGTATAATTGCAAGAACTCATAAGTACTCATAATGCAATCATAACACATTATAAAGCCTTTTATAATGAGTTTCACCCATAGACTGTCAACAATATGGACTAAGGGAACGGTGACGTCGCCCATTGGTTTCTACAGACCCGTTTTGATGCAACGTTTGTGGCAAATTCATCATCCTCATCATAACCGTTATTTCAACTCGGCGTACAGTTGAGGGGCAGGCCCTCATTTTCATGTAGCCAAGATACAGAACACAATACTCAACAGGTGGAGACATTCATATATAGCAACATTAAAATATATGAATCAGAAGACAGAAAATTCTTAAAAAACTAAAATACAGATAAACCAGAAAAAACACATAAACCAGAAATTGAATAAAGCAGCTACAATCTTGAACAAAAGTGTTGGAAACCATTGCCCTGAATTGACCCAAAGAAGGAAGTGAGATGATTTTTAAGGACTTCTGGAGCTCATTCCAAGCAGATGGAGCACTGACAGAGAACGCTGCCTTGCCTTGCTGCAAAAGGAACTGTGAGCGTCAGGAAGTCACTCGAGCGGGTCTGGTAGGGACGCGTTATTATGGATCCCACTCTAGCTCTTGGCAAACCCCGCTGTGATTGGCCAGTAGTCGCTGTGATTGACAGTTCTCGTTTTTGCAACTATGCCTAAACCTAACCTTAACCCTAACCCTAACCTCAGTAAAACTATGCCTAAACCTAACCTTAACCCTAACCCTAACCTCAGTAAAACTATGCCTAAACCTAACCTTAACCCTAACCCTAACCTCAGTAAGACTATGCTTAAACCTAACCTTAACCCTAACCCTAACCTCAGTAAGACTATGCTTAAACCTAACCTTAACCCTAACCCTAACCTCAGTAAGACTATGCCTAAACCTAACTTTAACCCTAACCCTAACGATAAAAAGGAATTTCCAGAACAGAGGAAACACTCTTTTAAATGGGTGTAAAATCATTTCAGCCTACAGAAAAAATAAGAATCTCAAAGATTATCTAGTCCATAGCACTCTTAAAGGAACGAATGGACCAACTAACAGGAGACCACATTACTTTAAAAGCACCCAAATGGTGACCAACAGACACAACAAAAGGGTGTTTGGCATTAAACAAAAAATACAAGCTAACACTAAAAACTGTATTTACTTAATCACCTGCACCAAATGTAACCTTCAATATGTGGGTGAAACACAAAACACAATCGCCACCAGATTAAACCAGCATAGATATAATATAAATAATGCCAAGAAGACCAATTTAATAATTGTTCAACACTTTATGACACATGGAATAAATTCCCTAAAAGTCTCTGGCCTAGAACATAACCCAAATTGGACACTAGGACAAAGGCAATATAACGAAAGACAATGGATAAACAGATTAGGTACAATTTTTCCAGAGGGACTTAATATGACAAACACTAGAAACACACAAAACAACCCTTCTTAATTCAATCAAACAAACTCACAGAAACACAAAGAGACCACCAGGTACTCAGAGAGAACTAAAAGAACAAGGACCCACTCAGAGGAAGGAGGAGTAACGCCTGACCGGGATACTAGATTAAGGACAAACACAGAAGCATCAACGACCCTATGGGAAGACAAGGGGCTTCTTCCTGACCCATAGCTTAAAACCCAAATAGGTGTGAGGGTACTCAATCCAAATGCCCACTCAAACCTTCAAAAGGACTAAGTGGGTTAAGACACACATAATCAAACAATGGACCTAAAGGAAGACTTAGATGAACAAATGTGAAATAATAAGGACCTTAAAATTAAATGTTTTAAGGTCCTCATTACTCTAAACCCTAACCCTTGTAGCAGAAATGGAGAATGGTGTCAGTCCCAGCAAAGACGCACTAGAATTGACCAGTAGTCACTGGGAGGTTCAGTTGGGGCAAACGCAGTCCCCACAAACATCATTTACTATTCTGTGCCTATCGGTACATAATTCGGACGGGGCTGAGTAGGCTCAAAGCGAACTTCGCAACGTTCGGCACGGCAACTCGCGCGCCTTAGCGCGCTCGGTGGTGCCTCTCGTGGCTCAAGTTCGCTTGAGACTGCGCCCCTCCATCGCGGTTGGGTCCATAACTATATTTGTTTTCCTAAAATCTTTTATTGAGTCCTAAATCCTGTACCATTCTTATAATGAGACTATGGATGAATTTTGGTATGCAGTCCAACTAAGGTGGGACTCAGGATGACTGGACGTACCTGCCATGCACAGTCCCCAGTGAACATTCCTCACAAAGCTCACTGGCAATTTTATTTATAGTTTGTAAACATGCCTAAAAACCTAAACTTTGAAGAAAGGGAAAATGGTTAACCCTAATGGGGAATCCTTTCTTAGGAAAGGCGAAACAGCCAAAAAGAACTTAGGGCCAAGATTTAGAATTTAGATTAAAGACTTAGTAAACAGAATGTAAAAGTACAAGGACCTTAAAATTAAAGAGTAACGGGATCCCAAAAAGACTTTCTTTCAAAAACAAGATGGCGAGAGCAAAAATTCCTTGCTCTGCCTTTTTTGGAAAGGATGCCCTTTCTAAAAAAGGCTTAGCACTGAAGTCCAACCCAAACCATTCCCTAACCAGCGAGTACCTCAAACATTTGAAGGGGAGTCTACAAAGATCCTTTTCTCTTTTCTTTCATTGTCTAAAAAAATCTCACAAGAGAAACAGAACAACCCATGCTCACTCCATAGACACAGAGTGAAAATGAGGAAAATTAGCCACACCCATAGATACACTGATTGGACAAAGGAAGAAACAAAGGCCATCCAGCCACACCTCCAAACAAATTGATAGGCTAAAGCAGAAAAAAGCCACGCCCACCTCCCAATGCATAAATACAGGAGTAGGAGGACCATTGAATCATTCTCACAAGGAGAATCACAATTGCCTGACGAAGGACAAACAGAGTCCGAAACGTTGCAAAGTATGAATCAACTAGGAGCGCAGAGACACCACGGAATGAGAAACCAGGGGAGACCTGGAACTTGGAACAGACCGAACCATCAACTCCAAGGAAACAACCACAGACCGGGAATGAGAGATGGGGAGACCTGGCACCACGGAGGACGCCACCAGAACCATTGGGACCAAGGAGATCGCTGGAAACAGCAGAACCACTGGCCCCAATGGGATTGGAATCAACAGCGTAGAGTCCACCAGGAGCAGAGACCTGAACACCCTCGCTCCGGTCACAACCACGGAGCAGGAGCCAGAGTGACCAGAAACCAGACAGGTACAGAGGAGCAGAACACACACACACACACACACACAGATCCCTTTGAAAGGGACCAATTCCTTAAAACAATTAGATTATTAAACAAATTTATAGTTTGCACACACCACCTCCAGAACATAACCCGTTCTGAAAAGGCACCAGCCAGCATAGCCAAAAAAACACACGAATTAATGACCTTGATTAAACCGGCACAGCCAAGTCAAAACACCACTCTCATGCTGGAGGGAAATGCAAGGAATTGGGAACACACTACAATATTGATTCTTAAAGACCACTACATGACACACTTGACAACAATTAAACAAGAGCTCTCCGACTGCCTAACAGAGGAATGGAAAAACCCTTTTTCCATAGCAACCAAATGGGCAAGAAAAAATTTAGGCAAAAGATTAAAACAAACAGACTTAGATCAGGCCCTGACAGCGATCGCTGAGCTAAGACCAGACACACCCCCACCCTTCATCTCCTCCCATCCAACCTCCCCCCACCCTCGGGTCCCCACCCCTACCCCATCAATCCAAACCACCCCTCCCCCAACCCATCCCCCCCAATCCACAGATCCACCGGAAAGGGACACCAGAAGAATACCCACACCAGGACCCAGCATTCCACCAAGAAACACCATCGTAGTCCAAGCACAGGTAATCCGGGGGATGGGACCCTCAGCACTACACCTGACACAGGAAAACTATCCAGACCTAGCAACATCACAAAGGAAGACCACATCACCAAAGAAACAGAGGCAGAGAAGGAAGCCCAAAGGAACACAGGAGGACCCAAACCAAATCTCCCCAGCACCAAGCCAAACCACGGAGACACAAACCAACCCAGACACCACACCACAAGAAGCCATCCAGGAGGGATCAGAACCACAACAGGAGGACACCAACGAAACAGACGGGAGAGAAGGTCCCCTGACAATACCACACAGGCACCCAGGGTCCAAATACAAGAAGAATTGGAGACTTAACCCAGAGAAGAAGATTCTGATTTTCGGTGACTCAAACCTGGCAAGGATCCCACCTTTTGCCAGAAGTGACATCCAGATCGAAAGCTTCCCAGGGATGGACTTCCAATCCTGCGTGGACCTACTGAAAGACCACACCATGGAAAACAACAAGGTAGCGCACTGCCTCATTTCAGTAGGTATCAACCACAAACAAAACAAAACAGACCAAACAGGACATAAAAAGATGCTAGCAACCCTTCACTGGGCAACTAAAAAATGTCCTTGTGCCAACATACACATAGCTTTGATTAACTACTCAGACAAACTCAGGGTACCAGAACAGAGGAGACTAGACAACCTAAACAGGTCCATCTCACAGATAAAACACACCCCCAAATTGGAAGACAGGGATTTCAAAACCGAAGGGGACAAAATACACTGGGTACCAGAAACAGCCAAAGCAATGCTAGAGAATTGGATTACTAGTTTAAACTGGAATGCCCTACAAGGCTAATGCAGACGGGGCAAAAATCAAACATAATTAACTTATCACACTATTTCAAACCAGACCAAGCTCAAAGAGACGTTCTGGAGAAAGGATTATCATTTGTTCCCACACTGGACATCTACAAACAACAGACCAAGCGACTGGAAAAAGATGTATCAGATTATCATAGAAGGATAAAGTTAGCCACTCATTTTGGAATGGGACAGAGGGGAGAAATAACACCGTTCCAGACGAGCTCCACCTGGGAACCAACAGACGGCTCCCTCCCAGACAGCCTTAAATTACTACTGAGAGAAGACAGTAAGATATTGAGCAGGATCCCAGGACACTTGAAAGAAACAGACAACATGACAACTCCACAGGTAAGGGCACTTAGACAACTAGCAAAGAATAAAGACATTATAATCAAACCTGCTGACAAAGGATCCTGCATAGTAATAATGGACCGATACCAATACATTTTTGAAGCAGAGAGACAACTTAGTAATAAAAACCATTACAAAGAATTGAGGGAACCAATCTACAAAAACACAGCAATTGAAGCTAAGAGGATTATAAAACAATTGAAAGAGAAGAAATTAATAAGTAGCAAACAAGAGGCCTACCTCTCGGGTCAGGATACACCGCGACCAAGAGTTTTCTATCTATTGCCAAAAATACATAAAGACCCGGCCACATGGACCGTACCCTTTGAAATCCCACCGGGCCGACCAATAGTTTCTGACTGTGGCAGCGAAACCTATCAGACAGCAGAATTTGTTGAATATTTCCTGAAACCTCTCTCAACCCAACATCCGAGCTATGTGAAAGACACTTATGACTTTGTTGAAAAAATCAAGAAAATAACAATGCCACAAACGGCCTTGTTATTCTCAATTGATATTGACAGCCTATACACCAACATTGAGACGGATGCAGGGTTGAAGGCAGTGAAAGAAATTTTCAACAAATATCCGGATAGGGGAAGGCCAGATGCTGAATTATTAGAATTGTTAAGCCTTAATCTGACCAAGAACGATTTTGAATTTAACAATAAGTTTTATTTACAAACAAAGGGGACAGCAATGGGAAAACGGTTTGCTCCTTCGTATGCTAATATTTACATGGCAATGTGGGAGGAAACAGCATTAAAAAAATGTATTCTAAAACCAACCCACTATTTTAGATTCTTGGATGATATTTTTGGGATCTGGGAGCACTCCAAGGAGGAATTTGAAGATTTTATTGAAGTTCTAAACACACATCACCGATCCATCACTATAAAATTTGTAACAGACACAGACAAAATTGATTTTCTGGATGTAACCATTTTCAAAGGACCACTGTTTAACACCAGTGGAAAATTAGATCTCAAAGTCTACTTTAAGGAAACTGACACCCACGCTCTCTTACATAAAACGTCATTCCACCCACCACACTGTTACACAGGGATTGTTAAATCACAGCTACTAAGATTCCACAGAATTTGCACACAAGAACAGGATTTTAAGACAGCCTGCAAGATCTTATTCTGCGCCCTACGAAAAAGAGGGTACACAAGGACCTTCCTACGAAAGGCCCAAGACACCTTTCTGGAAGTAAAGGAAAAATACCAGGGCCCACAGCTGGCTCTGGTAACTACATACTCCTCACAAAGCAAATTGGCTAACACCAGGATAAAAAGGAATTTCCAGAACAGAGGAAACACTCTTTTAAATGGGTGTAAAATCATTTCAGCCTACAGAAAAAATAAGAATCTCAAAGATTATCTAGTCCATAGCACTCTTAAAGGAACGAATGGACCAACTAACAGGAGACCACATTACTTTAAAAGCACCCAAATGGTGACCAACAGACACAACAAAAGGGTGTTTGGCATTAAACAAAAAATACAAGCTAACACTAAAAACTGTATTTACTTAATCACCTGCACCAAATGTAACCTTCAATATGTGGGTGAAACACAAAACACAATCGCCACCAGATTAAACCAGCATAGATATAATATAAATAATGCCAAGAAGACCAATTTAATAATTGTTCAACACTTTATGACACATGGAATAAATTCCCTAAAAGTCTCTGGCCTAGAACATAACCCAAATTGGACACTAGGACAAAGGCAATATAACGAAAGACAATGGATAAACAGATTAGGTACAATTTTTCCAGAGGGACTTAATATGACAAACACTAGAAACACACAAAACAACCCTTCTTAATTCAATCAAACAAACTCACAGAAACACAAAGAGACCACCAGGTACTCAGAGAGAACTAAAAGAACAAGGACCCACTCAGAGGAAGGAGGAGTAACGCCTGACCGGGATACTAGATTAAGGACAAACACAGAAGCATCAACGACCCTATGGGAAGACAAGGGGCTTCTTCCTGACCCATAGCTTAAAACCCAAATAGGTGTGAGGGTACTCAATCCAAATGCCCACTCAAACCTTCAAAAGGACTAAGTGGGTTAAGACACACATAATCAAACAATGGACCTAAAGGAAGACTTAGATGAACAAATGTGAAATAATAAGGACCTTAAAATTAAATGTTTTAAGGTCCTCATTACTCTAAACCCTAACCCTTGTAGCAGAAATGGAGAATGGTGTCAGTCCCAGCAAAGACGCACTAGAATTGACCAGTAGTCACTGGGAGGTTCAGTTGGGGCAAACGCAGTCCCCACAAACATCATTTACTATTCTGTGCCTATCGGTACATAATTCGGACGGGGCTGAGTAGGCTCAAAGCGAACTTCGCAACGTTCGGCACGGCAACTCGCGCGCCTTAGCGCGCTCGGTGGTGCCTCTCGTGGCTCAAGTTCGCTTGAGACTGCGCCCCTCCATCGCGGTTGGGTCCATAACTATATTTGTTTTCCTAAAATCTTTTATTGAGTCCTAAATCCTGTACCATTCTTATAATGAGACTATGGATGAATTTTGGTATGCAGTCCAACTAAGGTGGGACTCAGGATGACTGGACGTACCTGCCATGCACAGTCCCCAGTGAACATTCCTCACAAAGCTCACTGGCAATTTTATTTATAGTTTGTAAACATGCCTAAAAACCTAAACTTTGAAGAAAGGGAAAATGGTTAACCCTAATGGGGAATCCTTTCTTAGGAAAGGCGAAACAGCCAAAAAGAACTTAGGGCCAAGATTTAGAATTTAGATTAAAGACTTAGTAAACAGAATGTAAAAGTACAAGGACCTTAAAATTAAAGAGTAACGGGATCCCAAAAAGACTTTCTTTCAAAAACAAGATGGCGAGAGCAAAAATTCCTTGCTCTGCCTTTTTTGGAAAGGATGCCCTTTCTAAAAAAGGCTTAGCACTGAAGTCCAACCCAAACCATTCCCTAACCAGCGAGTACCTCAAACATTTGAAGGGGAGTCTACAAAGATCCTTTTCTCTTTTCTTTCATTGTCTAAAAAAATCTCACAAGAGAAACAGAACAACCCATGCTCACTCCATAGACACAGAGTGAAAATGAGGAAAATTAGCCACACCCATAGATACACTGATTGGACAAAGGAAGAAACAAAGGCCATCCAGCCACACCTCCAAACAAATTGATAGGCTAAAGCAGAAAAAAGCCACGCCCACCTCCCAATGCATAAATACAGGAGTAGGAGGACCATTGAATCATTCTCACAAGGAGAATCACAATTGCCTGACGAAGGACAAACAGAGTCCGAAACGTTGCAAAGTATGAATCAACTAGGAGCGCAGAGACACCACGGAATGAGAAACCAGGGGAGACCTGGAACTTGGAACAGACCGAACCATCAACTCCAAGGAAACAACCACAGACCGGGAATGAGAGATGGGGAGACCTGGCACCACGGAGGACGCCACCAGAACCATTGGGACCAAGGAGATCGCTGGAAACAGCAGAACCACTGGCCCCAATGGGATTGGAATCAACAGCGTAGAGTCCACCAGGAGCAGAGACCTGAACACCCTCGCTCCGGTCACAACCACGGAGCAGGAGCCAGAGTGACCAGAAACCAGACAGGTACAGAGGAGCAGAACACACACACACACACACACACAGATCCCTTTGAAAGGGACCAATTCCTTAAAACAATTAGATTATTAAACAAATTTATAGTTTGCACACACCACCTCCAGAACATAACCCGTTCTGAAAAGGCACCAGCCAGCATAGCCAAAAAAACACACGAATTAATGACCTTGATTAAACCGGCACAGCCAAGTCAAAACACCACTCTCATGCTGGAGGGAAATGCAAGGAATTGGGAACACACTACAATATTGATTCTTAAAGACCACTACATGACACACTTGACAACAATTAAACAAGAGCTCTCCGACTGCCTAACAGAGGAATGGAAAAACCCTTTTTCCATAGCAACCAAATGGGCAAGAAAAAATTTAGGCAAAAGATTAAAACAAACAGACTTAGATCAGGCCCTGACAGCGATCGCTGAGCTAAGACCAGACACACCCCCACCCTTCATCTCCTCCCATCCAACCTCCCCCCACCCTCGGGTCCCCACCCCTACCCCATCAATCCAAACCACCCCTCCCCCAACCCATCCCCCCCAATCCACAGATCCACCGGAAAGGGACACCAGAAGAATACCCACACCAGGACCCAGCATTCCACCAAGAAACACCATCGTAGTCCAAGCACAGGTAATCCGGGGGATGGGACCCTCAGCACTACACCTGACACAGGAAAACTATCCAGACCTAGCAACATCACAAAGGAAGACCACATCACCAAAGAAACAGAGGCAGAGAAGGAAGCCCAAAGGAACACAGGAGGACCCAAACCAAATCTCCCCAGCACCAAGCCAAACCACGGAGACACAAACCAACCCAGACACCACACCACAAGAAGCCATCCAGGAGGGATCAGAACCACAACAGGAGGACACCAACGAAACAGACGGGAGAGAAGGTCCCCTGACAATACCACACAGGCACCCAGGGTCCAAATACAAGAAGAATTGGAGACTTAACCCAGAGAAGAAGATTCTGATTTTCGGTGACTCAAACCTGGCAAGGATCCCACCTTTTGCCAGAAGTGACATCCAGATCGAAAGCTTCCCAGGGATGGACTTCCAATCCTGCGTGGACCTACTGAAAGACCACACCATGGAAAACAACAAGGTAGCGCACTGCCTCATTTCAGTAGGTATCAACCACAAACAAAACAAAACAGACCAAACAGGACATAAAAAGATGCTAGCAACCCTTCACTGGGCAACTAAAAAATTTCCTTGTGCCAACATACACATAGCTTTGATTAACTACTCAGACAAACTCAGGGTACCAGAACAGAGGAGACTAGACAACCTAAACAGGTCCATCTCACAGATAAAACACACCCCCAAATTGGAAGACAGGGATTTCAAAACCGAAGGGGACAAAATACACTGGGTACCAGAAACAGCCAAAGCAATGCTAGAGAATTGGATTACTAGTTTAAACTGGAATGCCCTACAAGGCTAATGCAGACGGGGCAAAAATCAAACATAATTAACTTATCACACTATTTCAAACCAGACCAAGCTCAAAGAGACGTTCTGGAGAAAGGATTATCATTTGTTCCCACACTGGACATCTACAAACAACAGACCAAGCGACTGGAAAAAGATGTATCAGATTATCATAGAAGGATAAAGTTAGCCACTCATTTTGGAATGGGACAGAGGGGAGAAATAACACCGTTCCAGACGAGCTCCACCTGGGAACCAACAGACGGCTCCCTCCCAGACAGCCTTAAATTACTACTGAGAGAAGACAGTAAGATATTGAGCAGGATCCCAGGACACTTGAAAGAAACAGACAACATGACAACTCCACAGGTAAGGGCACTTAGACAACTAGCAAAGAATAAAGACATTATAATCAAACCTGCTGACAAAGGATCCTGCATAGTAATAATGGACCGATACCAATACATTTTTGAAGCAGAGAGACAACTTAGTAATAAAAACCATTACAAAGAATTGAGGGAACCAATCTACAAAAACACAGCAATTGAAGCTAAGAGGATTATAAAACAATTGAAAGAGAAGAAATTAATAAGTAGCAAACAAGAGGCCTACCTCTCGGGTCAGGATACACCGCGACCAAGAGTTTTCTATCTATTGCCAAAAATACATAAAGACCCGGCCACATGGACCGTACCCTTTGAAATCCCACCGGGCCGACCAATAGTTTCTGACTGTGGCAGCGAAACCTATCAGACAGCAGAATTTGTTGAATATTTCCTGAAACCTCTCTCAACCCAACATCCGAGCTATGTGAAAGACACTTATGACTTTGTTGAAAAAATCAAGAAAATAACAATGCCACAAACGGCCTTGTTATTCTCAATTGATATTGACAGCCTATACACCAACATTGAGACGGATGCAGGGTTGAAGGCAGTGAAAGAAATTTTCAACAAATATCCGGATAGGGGAAGGCCAGATGCTGAATTATTAGAATTGTTAAGCCTTAATCTGACCAAGAACGATTTTGAATTTAACAATAAGTTTTATTTACAAACAAAGGGGACAGCAATGGGAAAACGGTTTGCTCCTTCGTATGCTAATATTTACATGGCAATGTGGGAGGAAACAGCATTAAAAAAATGTATTCTAAAACCAACCCACTATTTTAGATTCTTGGATGATATTTTTGGGATCTGGGAGCACTCCAAGGAGGAATTTGAAGATTTTATTGAAGTTCTAAACACACATCACCGATCCATCACTATAAAATTTGTAACAGACACAGACAAAATTGATTTTCTGGATGTAACCATTTTCAAAGGACCACTGTTTAACACCAGTGGAAAATTAGATCTCAAAGTCTACTTTAAGGAAACTGACACCCACGCTCTCTTACATAAAACGTCATTCCACCCACCACACTGTTACACAGGGATTGTTAAATCACAGCTACTAAGATTCCACAGAATTTGCACACAAGAACAGGATTTTAAGACAGCCTGCAAGATCTTATTCTGCGCCCTACGAAAAAGAGGGTACACAAGGACCTTCCTACGAAAGGCCCAAGACACCTTTCTGGAAGTAAAGGAAAAATACCAGGGCCCACAGCTGGCTCTGGTAACTACATACTCCTCACAAAGCAAATTGGCTAACACCAGGATAAAAAGGAATTTCCAGAACAGAGGAAACACTCTTTTAAATGGGTGTAAAATCATTTCAGCCTACAGAAAAAATAAGAATCTCAAAGATTATCTAGTCCATAGCACTCTTAAAGGAACGAATGGACCAACTAACAGGAGACCACATTACTTTAAAAGCACCCAAATGGTGACCAACAGACACAACAAAAGGGTGTTTGGCATTAAACAAAAAATACAAGCTAACACTAAAAACTGTATTTACTTAATCACCTGCACCAAATGTAACCTTCAATATGTGGGTGAAACACAAAACACAATCGCCACCAGATTAAACCAGCATAGATATAATATAAATAATGCCAAGAAGACCAATTTAATAATTGTTCAACACTTTATGACACATGGAATAAATTCCCTAAAAGTCTCTGGCCTAGAACATAACCCAAATTGGACACTAGGACAAAGGCAATATAACGAAAGACAATGGATAAACAGATTAGGTACAATTTTTCCAGAGGGACTTAATATGACAAACACTAGAAACACACAAAACAACCCTTCTTAATTCAATCAAACAAACTCACAGAAACACAAAGAGACCACCAGGTACTCAGAGAGAACTAAAAGAACAAGGACCCACTCAGAGGAAGGAGGAGTAACGCCTGACCGGGATACTAGATTAAGGACAAACACAGAAGCATCAACGACCCTATGGGAAGACAAGGGGCTTCTTCCTGACCCATAGCTTAAAACCCAAATAGGTGTGAGGGTACTCAATCCAAATGCCCACTCAAACCTTCAAAAGGACTAAGTGGGTTAAGACACACATAATCAAACAATGGACCTAAAGGAAGACTTAGATGAACAAATGTGAAATAATAAGGACCTTAAAATTAAATGTTTTAAGGTCCTCATTACTCTAAACCCTAACCCTTGTAGCAGAAATGGAGAATGGTGTCAGTCCCAGCAAAGACGCACTAGAATTGACCAGTAGTCACTGGGAGGTTCAGTTGGGGCAAACGCAGTCCCCACAAACATCATTTACTATTCTGTGCCTATCGGTACATAATTCGGACGGGGCTGAGTAGGCTCAAAGCGAACTTCGCAACGTTCGGCACGGCAACTCGCGCGCCTTAGCGCGCTCGGTGGTGCCTCTCGTGGCTCAAGTTCGCTTGAGACTGCGCCCCTCCATCGCGGTTGGGTCCATAACTATATTTGTTTTCCTAAAATCTTTTATTGAGTCCTAAATCCTGTACCATTCTTATAATGAGACTATGGATGAATTTTGGTATGCAGTCCAACTAAGGTGGGACTCAGGATGACTGGACGTACCTGCCATGCACAGTCCCCAGTGAACATTCCTCACAAAGCTCACTGGCAATTTTATTTATAGTTTGTAAACATGCCTAAAAACCTAAACTTTGAAGAAAGGGAAAATGGTTAACCCTAATGGGGAATCCTTTCTTAGGAAAGGCGAAACAGCCAAAAAGAACTTAGGGCCAAGATTTAGAATTTAGATTAAAGACTTAGTAAACAGAATGTAAAAGTACAAGGACCTTAAAATTAAAGAGTAACGGGATCCCAAAAAGACTTTCTTTCAAAAACAAGATGGCGAGAGCAAAAATTCCTTGCTCTGCCTTTTTTGGAAAGGATGCCCTTTCTAAAAAAGGCTTAGCACTGAAGTCCAACCCAAACCATTCCCTAACCAGCGAGTACCTCAAACATTTGAAGGGGAGTCTACAAAGATCCTTTTCTCTTTTCTTTCATTGTCTAAAAAAATCTCACAAGAGAAACAGAACAACCCATGCTCACTCCATAGACACAGAGTGAAAATGAGGAAAATTAGCCACACCCATAGATACACTGATTGGACAAAGGAAGAAACAAAGGCCATCCAGCCACACCTCCAAACAAATTGATAGGCTAAAGCAGAAAAAAGCCACGCCCACCTCCCAATGCATAAATACAGGAGTAGGAGGACCATTGAATCATTCTCACAAGGAGAATCACAATTGCCTGACGAAGGACAAACAGAGTCCGAAACGTTGCAAAGTATGAATCAACTAGGAGCGCAGAGACACCACGGAATGAGAAACCAGGGGAGACCTGGAACTTGGAACAGACCGAACCATCAACTCCAAGGAAACAACCACAGACCGGGAATGAGAGATGGGGAGACCTGGCACCACGGAGGACGCCACCAGAACCATTGGGACCAAGGAGATCGCTGGAAACAGCAGAACCACTGGCCCCAATGGGATTGGAATCAACAGCGTAGAGTCCACCAGGAGCAGAGACCTGAACACCCTCGCTCCGGTCACAACCACGGAGCAGGAGCCAGAGTGACCAGAAACCAGACAGGTACAGAGGAGCAGAACACACACACACACACACACACAGATCCCTTTGAAAGGGACCAATTCCTTAAAACAATTAGATTATTAAACAAATTTATAGTTTGCACACACCACCTCCAGAACATAACCCGTTCTGAAAAGGCACCAGCCAGCATAGCCAAAAAAACACACGAATTAATGACCTTGATTAAACCGGCACAGCCAAGTCAAAACACCACTCTCATGCTGGAGGGAAATGCAAGGAATTGGGAACACACTACAATATTGATTCTTAAAGACCACTACATGACACACTTGACAACAATTAAACAAGAGCTCTCCGACTGCCTAACAGAGGAATGGAAAAACCCTTTTTCCATAGCAACCAAATGGGCAAGAAAAAATTTAGGCAAAAGATTAAAACAAACAGACTTAGATCAGGCCCTGACAGCGATCGCTGAGCTAAGACCAGACACACCCCCACCCTTCATCTCCTCCCATCCAACCTCCCCCCACCCTCGGGTCCCCACCCCTACCCCATCAATCCAAACCACCCCTCCCCCAACCCATCCCCCCCAATCCACAGATCCACCGGAAAGGGACACCAGAAGAATACCCACACCAGGACCCAGCATTCCACCAAGAAACACCATCGTAGTCCAAGCACAGGTAATCCGGGGGATGGGACCCTCAGCACTACACCTGACACAGGAAAACTATCCAGACCTAGCAACATCACAAAGGAAGACCACATCACCAAAGAAACAGAGGCAGAGAAGGAAGCCCAAAGGAACACAGGAGGACCCAAACCAAATCTCCCCAGCACCAAGCCAAACCACGGAGACACAAACCAACCCAGACACCACACCACAAGAAGCCATCCAGGAGGGATCAGAACCACAACAGGAGGACACCAACGAAACAGACGGGAGAGAAGGTCCCCTGACAATACCACACAGGCACCCAGGGTCCAAATACAAGAAGAATTGGAGACTTAACCCAGAGAAGAAGATTCTGATTTTCGGTGACTCAAACCTGGCAAGGATCCCACCTTTTGCCAGAAGTGACATCCAGATCGAAAGCTTCCCAGGGATGGACTTCCAATCCTGCGTGGACCTACTGAAAGACCACACCATGGAAAACAACAAGGTAGCGCACTGCCTCATTTCAGTAGGTATCAACCACAAACAAAACAAAACAGACCAAACAGGACATAAAAAGATGCTAGCAACCCTTCACTGGGCAACTAAAAAATTTCCTTGTGCCAACATACACATAGCTTTGATTAACTACTCAGACAAACTCAGGGTACCAGAACAGAGGAGACTAGACAACCTAAACAGGTCCATCTCACAGATAAAACACACCCCCAAATTGGAAGACAGGGATTTCAAAACCGAAGGGGACAAAATACACTGGGTACCAGAAACAGCCAAAGCAATGCTAGAGAATTGGATTACTAGTTTAAACTGGAATGCCCTACAAGGCTAATGCAGACGGGGCAAAAATCAAACATAATTAACTTATCACACTATTTCAAACCAGACCAAGCTCAAAGAGACGTTCTGGAGAAAGGATTATCATTTGTTCCCACACTGGACATCTACAAACAACAGACCAAGCGACTGGAAAAAGATGTATCAGATTATCATAGAAGGATAAAGTTAGCCACTCATTTTGGAATGGGACAGAGGGGAGAAATAACACCGTTCCAGACGAGCTCCACCTGGGAACCAACAGACGGCTCCCTCCCAGACAGCCTTAAATTACTACTGAGAGAAGACAGTAAGATATTGAGCAGGATCCCAGGACACTTGAAAGAAACAGACAACATGACAACTCCACAGGTAAGGGCACTTAGACAACTAGCAAAGAATAAAGACATTATAATCAAACCTGCTGACAAAGGATCCTGCATAGTAATAATGGACCGATACCAATACATTTTTGAAGCAGAGAGACAACTTAGTAATAAAAACCATTACAAAGAATTGAGGGAACCAATCTACAAAAACACAGCAATTGAAGCTAAGAGGATTATAAAACAATTGAAAGAGAAGAAATTAATAAGTAGCAAACAAGAGGCCTACCTCTCGGGTCAGGATACACCGCGACCAAGAGTTTTCTATCTATTGCCAAAAATACATAAAGACCCGGCCACATGGACCGTACCCTTTGAAATCCCACCGGGCCGACCAATAGTTTCTGACTGTGGCAGCGAAACCTATCAGACAGCAGAATTTGTTGAATATTTCCTGAAACCTCTCTCAACCCAACATCCGAGCTATGTGAAAGACACTTATGACTTTGTTGAAAAAATCAAGAAAATAACAATGCCACAAACGGCCTTGTTATTCTCAATTGATATTGACAGCCTATACACCAACATTGAGACGGATGCAGGGTTGAAGGCAGTGAAAGAAATTTTCAACAAATATCCGGATAGGGGAAGGCCAGATGCTGAATTATTAGAATTGTTAAGCCTTAATCTGACCAAGAACGATTTTGAATTTAACAATAAGTTTTATTTACAAACAAAGGGGACAGCAATGGGAAAACGGTTTGCTCCTTCGTATGCTAATATTTACATGGCAATGTGGGAGGAAACAGCATTAAAAAAATGTATTCTAAAACCAACCCACTATTTTAGATTCTTGGATGATATTTTTGGGATCTGGGAGCACTCCAAGGAGGAATTTGAAGATTTTATTGAAGTTCTAAACACACATCACCGATCCATCACTATAAAATTTGTAACAGACACAGACAAAATTGATTTTCTGGATGTAACCATTTTCAAAGGACCACTGTTTAACACCAGTGGAAAATTAGATCTCAAAGTCTACTTTAAGGAAACTGACACCCACGCTCTCTTACATAAAACGTCATTCCACCCACCACACTGTTACACAGGGATTGTTAAATCACAGCTACTAAGATTCCACAGAATTTGCACACAAGAACAGGATTTTAAGACAGCCTGCAAGATCTTATTCTGCGCCCTACGAAAAAGAGGGTACACAAGGACCTTCCTACGAAAGGCCCAAGACACCTTTCTGGAAGTAAAGGAAAAATACCAGGGCCCACAGCTGGCTCTGGTAACTACATACTCCTCACAAAGCAAATTGGCTAACACCAGGATAAAAAGGAATTTCCAGAACAGAGGAAACACTCTTTTAAATGGGTGTAAAATCATTTCAGCCTACAGAAAAAATAAGAATCTCAAAGATTATCTAGTCCATAGCACTCTTAAAGGAACGAATGGACCAACTAACAGGAGACCACATTACTTTAAAAGCACCCAAATGGTGACCAACAGACACAACAAAAGGGTGTTTGGCATTAAACAAAAAATACAAGCTAACACTAAAAACTGTATTTACTTAATCACCTGCACCAAATGTAACCTTCAATATGTGGGTGAAACACAAAACACAATCGCCACCAGATTAAACCAGCATAGATATAATATAAATAATGCCAAGAAGACCAATTTAATAATTGTTCAACACTTTATGACACATGGAATAAATTCCCTAAAAGTCTCTGGCCTAGAACATAACCCAAATTGGACACTAGGACAAAGGCAATATAACGAAAGACAATGGATAAACAGATTAGGTACAATTTTTCCAGAGGGACTTAATATGACAAACACTAGAAACACACAAAACAACCCTTCTTAATTCAATCAAACAAACTCACAGAAACACAAAGAGACCACCAGGTACTCAGAGAGAACTAAAAGAACAAGGACCCACTCAGAGGAAGGAGGAGTAACGCCTGACCGGGATACTAGATTAAGGACAAACACAGAAGCATCAACGACCCTATGGGAAGACAAGGGGCTTCTTCCTGACCCATAGCTTAAAACCCAAATAGGTGTGAGGGTACTCAATCCAAATGCCCACTCAAACCTTCAAAAGGACTAAGTGGGTTAAGACACACATAATCAAACAATGGACCTAAAGGAAGACTTAGATGAACAAATGTGAAATAATAAGGACCTTAAAATTAAATGTTTTAAGGTCCTCATTACTCTAAACCCTAACCCTTGTAGCAGAAATGGAGAATGGTGTCAGTCCCAGCAAAGACGCACTAGAATTGACCAGTAGTCACTGGGAGGTTCAGTTGGGGCAAACGCAGTCCCCACAAACATCATTTACTATTCTGTGCCTATCGGTACATAATTCGGACGGGGCTGAGTAGGCTCAAAGCGAACTTCGCAACGTTCGGCACGGCAACTCGCGCGCCTTAGCGCGCTCGGTGGTGCCTCTCGTGGCTCAAGTTCGCTTGAGACTGCGCCCCTCCATCGCGGTTGGGTCCATAACTATATTTGTTTTCCTAAAATCTTTTATTGAGTCCTAAATCCTGTACCATTCTTATAATGAGACTATGGATGAATTTTGGTATGCAGTCCAACTAAGGTGGGACTCAGGATGACTGGACGTACCTGCCATGCACAGTCCCCAGTGAACATTCCTCACAAAGCTCACTGGCAATTTTATTTATAGTTTGTAAACATGCCTAAAAACCTAAACTTTGAAGAAAGGGAAAATGGTTAACCCTAATGGGGAATCCTTTCTTAGGAAAGGCGAAACAGCCAAAAAGAACTTAGGGCCAAGATTTAGAATTTAGATTAAAGACTTAGTAAACAGAATGTAAAAGTACAAGGACCTTAAAATTAAAGAGTAACGGGATCCCAAAAAGACTTTCTTTCAAAAACAAGATGGCGAGAGCAAAAATTCCTTGCTCTGCCTTTTTTGGAAAGGATGCCCTTTCTAAAAAAGGCTTAGCACTGAAGTCCAACCCAAACCATTCCCTAACCAGCGAGTACCTCAAACATTTGAAGGGGAGTCTACAAAGATCCTTTTCTCTTTTCTTTCATTGTCTAAAAAAATCTCACAAGAGAAACAGAACAACCCATGCTCACTCCATAGACACAGAGTGAAAATGAGGAAAATTAGCCACACCCATAGATACACTGATTGGACAAAGGAAGAAACAAAGGCCATCCAGCCACACCTCCAAACAAATTGATAGGCTAAAGCAGAAAAAAGCCACGCCCACCTCCCAATGCATAAATACAGGAGTAGGAGGACCATTGAATCATTCTCACAAGGAGAATCACAATTGCCTGACGAAGGACAAACAGAGTCCGAAACGTTGCAAAGTATGAATCAACTAGGAGCGCAGAGACACCACGGAATGAGAAACCAGGGGAGACCTGGAACTTGGAACAGACCGAACCATCAACTCCAAGGAAACAACCACAGACCGGGAATGAGAGATGGGGAGACCTGGCACCACGGAGGACGCCACCAGAACCATTGGGACCAAGGAGATCGCTGGAAACAGCAGAACCACTGGCCCCAATGGGATTGGAATCAACAGCGTAGAGTCCACCAGGAGCAGAGACCTGAACACCCTCGCTCCGGTCACAACCACGGAGCAGGAGCCAGAGTGACCAGAAACCAGACAGGTACAGAGGAGCAGAACACACACACACACACACACACAGATCCCTTTGAAAGGGACCAATTCCTTAAAACAATTAGATTATTAAACAAATTTATAGTTTGCACACACCACCTCCAGAACATAACCCGTTCTGAAAAGGCACCAGCCAGCATAGCCAAAAAAACACACGAATTAATGACCTTGATTAAACCGGCACAGCCAAGTCAAAACACCACTCTCATGCTGGAGGGAAATGCAAGGAATTGGGAACACACTACAATATTGATTCTTAAAGACCACTACATGACACACTTGACAACAATTAAACAAGAGCTCTCCGACTGCCTAACAGAGGAATGGAAAAACCCTTTTTCCATAGCAACCAAATGGGCAAGAAAAAATTTAGGCAAAAGATTAAAACAAACAGACTTAGATCAGGCCCTGACAGCGATCGCTGAGCTAAGACCAGACACACCCCCACCCTTCATCTCCTCCCATCCAACCTCCCCCCACCCTCGGGTCCCCACCCCTACCCCATCAATCCAAACCACCCCTCCCCCAACCCATCCCCCCCAATCCACAGATCCACCGGAAAGGGACACCAGAAGAATACCCACACCAGGACCCAGCATTCCACCAAGAAACACCATCGTAGTCCAAGCACAGGTAATCCGGGGGATGGGACCCTCAGCACTACACCTGACACAGGAAAACTATCCAGACCTAGCAACATCACAAAGGAAGACCACATCACCAAAGAAACAGAGGCAGAGAAGGAAGCCCAAAGGAACACAGGAGGACCCAAACCAAATCTCCCCAGCACCAAGCCAAACCACGGAGACACAAACCAACCCAGACACCACACCACAAGAAGCCATCCAGGAGGGATCAGAACCACAACAGGAGGACACCAACGAAACAGACGGGAGAGAAGGTCCCCTGACAATACCACACAGGCACCCAGGGTCCAAATACAAGAAGAATTGGAGACTTAACCCAGAGAAGAAGATTCTGATTTTCGGTGACTCAAACCTGGCAAGGATCCCACCTTTTGCCAGAAGTGACATCCAGATCGAAAGCTTCCCAGGGATGGACTTCCAATCCTGCGTGGACCTACTGAAAGACCACACCATGGAAAACAACAAGGTAGCGCACTGCCTCATTTCAGTAGGTATCAACCACAAACAAAACAAAACAGACCAAACAGGACATAAAAAGATGCTAGCAACCCTTCACTGGGCAACTAAAAAATTTCCTTGTGCCAACATACACATAGCTTTGATTAACTACTCAGACAAACTCAGGGTACCAGAACAGAGGAGACTAGACAACCTAAACAGGTCCATCTCACAGATAAAACACACCCCCAAATTGGAAGACAGGGATTTCAAAACCGAAGGGGACAAAATACACTGGGTACCAGAAACAGCCAAAGCAATGCTAGAGAATTGGATTACTAGTTTAAACTGGAATGCCCTACAAGGCTAATGCAGACGGGGCAAAAATCAAACATAATTAACTTATCACACTATTTCAAACCAGACCAAGCTCAAAGAGACGTTCTGGAGAAAGGATTATCATTTGTTCCCACACTGGACATCTACAAACAACAGACCAAGCGACTGGAAAAAGATGTATCAGATTATCATAGAAGGATAAAGTTAGCCACTCATTTTGGAATGGGACAGAGGGGAGAAATAACACCGTTCCAGACGAGCTCCACCTGGGAACCAACAGACGGCTCCCTCCCAGACAGCCTTAAATTACTACTGAGAGAAGACAGTAAGATATTGAGCAGGATCCCAGGACACTTGAAAGAAACAGACAACATGACAACTCCACAGGTAAGGGCACTTAGACAACTAGCAAAGAATAAAGACATTATAATCAAACCTGCTGACAAAGGATCCTGCATAGTAATAATGGACCGATACCAATACATTTTTGAAGCAGAGAGACAACTTAGTAATAAAAACCATTACAAAGAATTGAGGGAACCAATCTACAAAAACACAGCAATTGAAGCTAAGAGGATTATAAAACAATTGAAAGAGAAGAAATTAATAAGTAGCAAACAAGAGGCCTACCTCTCGGGTCAGGATACACCGCGACCAAGAGTTTTCTATCTATTGCCAAAAATACATAAAGACCCGGCCACATGGACCGTACCCTTTGAAATCCCACCGGGCCGACCAATAGTTTCTGACTGTGGCAGCGAAACCTATCAGACAGCAGAATTTGTTGAATATTTCCTGAAACCTCTCTCAACCCAACATCCGAGCTATGTGAAAGACACTTATGACTTTGTTGAAAAAATCAAGAAAATAACAATGCCACAAACGGCCTTGTTATTCTCAATTGATATTGACAGCCTATACACCAACATTGAGACGGATGCAGGGTTGAAGGCAGTGAAAGAAATTTTCAACAAATATCCGGATAGGGGAAGGCCAGATGCTGAATTATTAGAATTGTTAAGCCTTAATCTGACCAAGAACGATTTTGAATTTAACAATAAGTTTTATTTACAAACAAAGGGGACAGCAATGGGAAAACGGTTTGCTCCTTCGTATGCTAATATTTACATGGCAATGTGGGAGGAAACAGCATTAAAAAAATGTATTCTAAAACCAACCCACTATTTTAGATTCTTGGATGATATTTTTGGGATCTGGGAGCACTCCAAGGAGGAATTTGAAGATTTTATTGAAGTTCTAAACACACATCACCGATCCATCACTATAAAATTTGTAACAGACACAGACAAAATTGATTTTCTGGATGTAACCATTTTCAAAGGACCACTGTTTAACACCAGTGGAAAATTAGATCTCAAAGTCTACTTTAAGGAAACTGACACCCACGCTCTCTTACATAAAACGTCATTCCACCCACCACACTGTTACACAGGGATTGTTAAATCACAGCTACTAAGATTCCACAGAATTTGCACACAAGAACAGGATTTTAAGACAGCCTGCAAGATCTTATTCTGCGCCCTACGAAAAAGAGGGTACACAAGGACCTTCCTACGAAAGGCCCAAGACACCTTTCTGGAAGTAAAGGAAAAATACCAGGGCCCACAGCTGGCTCTGGTAACTACATACTCCTCACAAAGCAAATTGGCTAACACCAGGATAAAAAGGAATTTCCAGAACAGAGGAAACACTCTTTTAAATGGGTGTAAAATCATTTCAGCCTACAGAAAAAATAAGAATCTCAAAGATTATCTAGTCCATAGCACTCTTAAAGGAACGAATGGACCAACTAACAGGAGACCACATTACTTTAAAAGCACCCAAATGGTGACCAACAGACACAACAAAAGGGTGTTTGGCATTAAACAAAAAATACAAGCTAACACTAAAAACTGTATTTACTTAATCACCTGCACCAAATGTAACCTTCAATATGTGGGTGAAACACAAAACACAATCGCCACCAGATTAAACCAGCATAGATATAATATAAATAATGCCAAGAAGACCAATTTAATAATTGTTCAACACTTTATGACACATGGAATAAATTCCCTAAAAGTCTCTGGCCTAGAACATAACCCAAATTGGACACTAGGACAAAGGCAATATAACGAAAGACAATGGATAAACAGATTAGGTACAATTTTTCCAGAGGGACTTAATATGACAAACACTAGAAACACACAAAACAACCCTTCTTAATTCAATCAAACAAACTCACAGAAACACAAAGAGACCACCAGGTACTCAGAGAGAACTAAAAGAACAAGGACCCACTCAGAGGAAGGAGGAGTAACGCCTGACCGGGATACTAGATTAAGGACAAACACAGAAGCATCAACGACCCTATGGGAAGACAAGGGGCTTCTTCCTGACCCATAGCTTAAAACCCAAATAGGTGTGAGGGTACTCAATCCAAATGCCCACTCAAACCTTCAAAAGGACTAAGTGGGTTAAGACACACATAATCAAACAATGGACCTAAAGGAAGACTTAGATGAACAAATGTGAAATAATAAGGACCTTAAAATTAAATGTTTTAAGGTCCTCATTACTCTAAACCCTAACCCTTGTAGCAGAAATGGAGAATGGTGTCAGTCCCAGCAAAGACGCACTAGAATTGACCAGTAGTCACTGGGAGGTTCAGTTGGGGCAAACGCAGTCCCCACAAACATCATTTACTATTCTGTGCCTATCGGTACATAATTCGGACGGGGCTGAGTAGGCTCAAAGCGAACTTCGCAACGTTCGGCACGGCAACTCGCGCGCCTTAGCGCGCTCGGTGGTGCCTCTCGTGGCTCAAGTTCGCTTGAGACTGCGCCCCTCCATCGCGGTTGGGTCCATAACTATATTTGTTTTCCTAAAATCTTTTATTGAGTCCTAAATCCTGTACCATTCTTATAATGAGACTATGGATGAATTTTGGTATGCAGTCCAACTAAGGTGGGACTCAGGATGACTGGACGTACCTGCCATGCACAGTCCCCAGTGAACATTCCTCACAAAGCTCACTGGCAATTTTATTTATAGTTTGTAAACATGCCTAAAAACCTAAACTTTGAAGAAAGGGAAAATGGTTAACCCTAATGGGGAATCCTTTCTTAGGAAAGGCGAAACAGCCAAAAAGAACTTAGGGCCAAGATTTAGAATTTAGATTAAAGACTTAGTAAACAGAATGTAAAATTACAAGGACCTTAAAATTAAAGAGTAACGGGATCCCAAAAAGACTTTCTTTCAAAAACAAGATGGCGAGAGCAAAAATTCCTTGCTCTGCCTTTTTTGGAAAGGATGCCCTTTCTAAAAAAGGCTTAGCACTGAAGTCCAACCCAAACCATTCCCTAACCTCAGTAAAACTATGCCTGCCAGGGAGCCAATCAGACAGGTAAGGCGGGTCTAAATCCTGGAGCGTTGGTGGGATCCATAATCAGGCGGTAGGGACTAGGGTTCTGATCCATAGATCGTAAAAAAAATATGGACAGCGTCCTGCCATTGGTTTCTTTCTACAGATCGTAAATGAAGCCTATTTTGCAGCGATTTCAAATCTTCCATCTTTCCATATCCGGTTGATATCCTGTCCGAAATGCGGACGGAAATTAATGCTATTGGCTGAAACCGCAGCGAGGGCGGGTCTTCACTCGGTAGAACCAGTAGAAACCCTAGAAACATACCCTACTATATCATTCATTTTTAAATAAATGGGACCATAATTTACCAAAACGCATATCATGGTGATTGAAGGAAGACTTTACACTAGTGACTGGAAGCATATAGTATTTATGACAATGTTTATTAAGGTAATAAAATCAAGTGTAAAGTTTGTCCAAAAACCCATCCGCTTGAATAGAGCCTAATTGCTTCTGCAACCAGTGGTGAAACAGCGAGACTACAGGCCTATGAACTGTCACACTTATATAGCCTCAATTTAGAAGCCGGATGCTAGGCCCTTGTTCTGATCCAACATAGAACAAATATAACGGGGGGAGCATTCCTGAGATCCACCATCTTGGAACTTCCGGTCCTGAAAAGCAACCGGAAACTAATGCTAGTGGCTGGAAGGGCAGCAAGGATGGGTCTTCACTCAGTAGAGCCGGTGGAAGCCCTAGAAGCATACCCTATTTTATCATCTTTTATTTTATTTGTATTAACACATTGCGTGCCAATCACATAGATCTACGCGAACCTAAATAATTGCGCAGCGTGCCAGTCGCGTAGATCTACGCGAAGTGGTCTTTTTTCTTCTTCTTTTTTCCTCGCAGGTTCACATTTCACTGTAGGCCTCCCTCGCAGTGACACATTTCATTGTAGCACACCCGGATATGGAAATATCCGTATCCGGAGATTTTCGTTCCCACCCGCCGTCGCTCTAAATCTTCCCCTAATCCGCCATTATCTCGGTTGTTGTTTTTCTCCTCGCTGATCGCTGTTTAACATAAACCGCGACAACTGCAAAATGGAATGTCGCCGATTGAAACGGTCTTCTCTGGGCCACTCACACAGCTACCCTGTGTGTCTACAAACAGTTTAACGCGCGATCTTAAGGTATTTAGCGAGGTCTGTGGTGACGTGAAAAAAACAACAATAAATCGCTGGCACTGGTTAGTACATTATGATATTAAACTCTGGCGTGGAATGTGTTAATGGGACCATAATTTACAAAAATGAATATCATGGTAATTGAAATTTCCATTCCATTGTAATCAATGATGTGGTAATGGTTATAGCAGGGGGGGGGGGGGGGCACGGGTAGCAACACCTGCTAGGCCATTAATGTGAACTGCAGGGAATTCGCCACTTTCTTATTGGCTTAATTTAAAAAAACGGATGCTTCGTTTCATCAGGAATGCGTGCTGAGGAACACACTATCCCTCCCAGTTCCACTGACTGCTGAACAGGCGGCCCCAACCTGTAAGTCAAAGAACACAAACCCCTACCAGCTTCCCACCCGCTAACATGGTCAATTGTGTCCACTGGAGCACCTGGCCAAGCCGGAGGCACCATGGATAAATCGATTCTCAGTCTCCATAGTGGTGGATGGGTACTTTTGCCCTGCGCCACCCAGACGCCCACTCTTTGTCTTTAAACTGTGATAAAATATTGTTTAATATTTTGTTCTTGTTCACATTTTGGCCTGATGACAAAAATGTTCTCCAAATGACTAACCAATGCAATCCAATCCACTTTATTTATAGAGCACATTTAAAACAACAGTGTTGAACCAAAGTGCTGTACACTCAGTAACAAAATAAATACTAAAATATACAAGAGCAAAACAATACACAATAAACAGGACAACGTATAGACACAATGCCTAGTGCAGGGCTACTCAACTTAAGATGGCTCAGGGGCCACTCAGCAAAATACCAAAAGTCCAAGGGGCCGCCATAAAAATGACGGTCCTATTTTGGATTTTTCGATTTTGTAACGCACAAGAAAATGTACATTTTGACATATTCTTTTCACTGTACCAGTTTATTTTGTGTTGTGTGTATGTCCAGTGGCAGACACCTATCCTGGCCGCGCGCCCGGAAAAATTTGGGGGTCAAACCCCCCCAAAAACCCGAAATGCATAAAAAACTATGCATTATACCTGTAACAATTGACGCACCTGTATGTATGTCTGTCTGTCTGTTTGTTTTTGAAAAATGTTTTAGCAACCCATATATTTGAACGGAAATGTATATTTTTATCCTGTGCTTAAAAAAAAAAGGGGGCCGCCAAGACGCTGCGATCGGGCCGCATGCGGCCCGCGGGCCGCGGGTTGAGTAGCGCTTGCCCTAGTGGAAACAGCAATTCTCAGTATGAATTTTCGAACGCTAAGGAGTACAAGTGAGTTTTCAAACGTGATTTAAACACAGGCAGGGTTTGAGACGCTCTAACATGGGGTGGAAGCTTGTTCCACAGCTCCACTAACATCTGTCTTAGAATCATAGAATGATAGAGTATGTATTGTTGATGAAGCCATGTGTATTACATGTCACCCAGTGATGTGCGTGTGAAGCACAATGAGGAGGTTATATGTGCTGAAGTCAGTGTTGGAGAAATAGATTATTTTTAAATCATATCATGCAATGCATGTATATTTTTTTCTAATGAGCATCACATGATTTATTTTAGATGAGGGTCAAGTCCCAGGACATTTACATATTATGATTGTAGCCTACAGTATGAGTTTATATTTACTGTATATATTAAATACACTTATTTATATACACTTACATATCGCCCTGTACACTTGTGCACACATACATAACAGAAATGGTACACAGAAATATACAGCGTGTACTCTGGGTGTACATGTACATACACACACATGCCTAAAGCTCCCTGGCAGTGCCTTAGCTAGCATGGCATGGACCACTGGACCATTCATCTCCAGGAGGGGGTTGTGTGCCTTCCAGGGCCCATCTGTCTCCATGGTAGTGGGGGGGTTTAGGGCAGTGATGGGGGGTCGAGCTCGGTTTAATTGAAGATTATCTGCTTAATTACTCAAGCACAGCCAGCGCTAAACAGCCATGGATTAAGGAGGCAGGGAGCGAGGCAGACCTTGGGGTCCGGCGCTGCGCTCAATTAGCAAGAGGTTCCTGATACGGTCCCCCTCCCCCACCTCCCTCTCCTCATTACACCCGCCACCCACACACACCACCCCCTCCCCTACCGCACACGACTGCTGCATTAAAACGGAAACTGCCTGGTAAGAGATGGGTTAGTAACACACACACGCACGCACACACACAGTCACACACACCCACACACGCATACACACGCACACGCGCACACACACACACACACACACACACACACACACACACACACACACACGCGCGCGCGCGCACACGCTGGCTCACTCACTCACACAAACACTATTTCAATTCTGAGTATACACAACCAGCACTCTGATAAATGCACATCAACAAAAATACACATGCATGCAGCCATGCACATACCGGTATGCAAAAACACATATGTAGCCTACACGCCCATGTGCAAAATTGGGTGTCATAACAAGCAAAACATCATCAAATGCAAAAACACATACAGTATATGCGCGCGTACATGCACAGGTGCACAGCAATGAAGACGCACATGTGCACACACACACACACACACACACACACACACACACACACACACACACACACACACACACACACACACACACACACACACACACACACACACTCACACACACGTCCTCTTGCACTTAGACACACATATTAATGAATGCACATGGACCTGCGCGACACAGCCAACCACAACCACAATTCTCCTATACTATTAAACACTACCAATGGTTTCTAGCCCTCCCAAAACGACACACATCATGAACCACTTGAACCCCAGCGGCCATATTCGCGCGATGCATTAAAAGATTTGGTGTAGATGGGGGGAAAAAGTATACTTGTAACTCAAGTCCAGTTCTCTAAGACTATAGGGCTTTAAGTGGTTAAAGCTGTATGCAAACATACATTTAATGCATCAATTTATCTGATTCTGCCTCCTTGAACAGAGACAGTTGGGACGATGATGGGAGGTAGATGGTGGGAGCTGACCGCCCGCTCTGTATAGATCAGATAGGTGGATGTACAGCTGACCACTATGCTCTGTATAGAGCAGATAGATGGAGGTGTAGAGCTGACCACTATGCTCTGTATAGAGCAGATAGGTGGATGTGTAGAGCTGACCACTATGCTCTGTATAGAGCAGATAGGTGGAGGTGTAGAGCTGACCACTATGCTCTGTATAGAGCAGATAGGTGGATGTAGAGCTGACCACTATGCTCTGTATAGAGCAGATAGGTGGAGGTGTAGAGCTGACCACTATGCTCTGTATAGAGCAGATAGGTGGAGGTGTAGAGCTGACCACTATGCTCTGTATAGAGCAGATAGGTGGAGGTGTAGAGCTGACCACTATGCTCTGTATAGAGCAGATAGGTGGAGGTGTAGAGCTGACCACTATGCTCTGTATAGAGCAGATAGGTGGAGGTGTAGAGCTGACCACTATGCTCTGTATAGAGCAGATAGGTGGAGGTGTAGAGCTGACCACTATACTCTGTATAGAGCAGATAGGTGGAGGTGTAGAGCTGACCACTATGCTCTGTATAGAGCAGATAGGTGGAGGTGTAGAGCTGACCACTATACTCTGTATAGAGCAGATAGGTGGATGTAGAGCTGACCACTATGCTCTGTATAGAGCAGATAGGTGGAGGTGTAGAGCTGACCACTATGCTCTGTATAGAGCAGATAGGTGGAGGTGTAGAGCTGACCACTATGCTCTGTATAGAGCAGATAGGTGGAGGTGTAGAGCTGACCACTATACTCTGTATAGAGCAGATAGGTGGATGTAGAGCTGACCACTATGCTCTGTTTAGAGCAGATAGATGGCTGTAGAGCTGACCACTATACTCTGTATAGATCAGATAGGTGGAGGTGTAGAGCTGACCACTATGCTCTGTATAGATCAGATAGGTGGATGTAGAGCTGACCACTATGCTCTGTTTAGAGCAGATAGATGGCTGTAGAGCTGACCACTATGCTCTGTATAGATCAGATAGGTGGATGTAGAGCTGACCACTATGCTCTGTATAGATCAGATAGGTGGAAGTAGAGCTGACCACCATGCTCTGTGCAGAGCAACCCTTCTTGTTAGATCAGTTATCTATGCACTATTGCTCACCTTGGTGTTTGAACTCCCCAACAATCCATCTATTCCCACTGCCACACATTATTTTCTGGCTTCTATACAGGTTGTGTGTGTGTGTGTGTGTGTGTGTGTGTGTGTGTGTGTGTGTGTGTGTGTGTGTGTGTGTGTGTGTGTGTGTGTGTGTGTGTGTGTGTGTGTGTGTGTGTGTGTGTGTGTGTGTGTGTTATTTGGATCCCCATTAGCTGACGCCTTAGCGACGGCTAGTCTTCCTGTGCGTGCGTGCGTGCGTGCGTGCGTGCGTGCGTGCGTGCGTGCGTGCGTGCGTGCGTGCGTGCGTGCGTGCGTGCGTGCGTGCGTGCGTGCGTGCGTGCGTGCGTGCGTGCGTCCGTTTGAGTGATTTGGATCCCCATTAGCTGATGCCTTAGCGACGGCTAGTCTTTGTGTGTGTGTGTGTGTGTGTGTGTGTGTGTGTGTATGTGTATGTGTGTGTGTGTGTGTGTGTGTGTGTGTGTGTGTGTGTGTGTGTGTGTGTGTGTTTTTATGAGTTTACAGTAGATATATCTGTGTCTTTGCATCTTTGTGCGTGTTCATTTGTGGATGTGCGTACAGTACAGTACACGTAATGCATGTGCACGTGTGTTTTTCATTTGCTCTTCTGCGAGTGCATGTGTGTGCTCTTGCGTGTTTGTATACATGTTTTCTGGTGTGTGGTTTTTGCATATATGCATACAGTATGAGTGCATATCTACTGTACGTGTTTTTCATGAGCATGTGCATATGCATATGTACTTGTGCTTGTTCGCACGTGTGCTGGTGTGTATGTGTGTGTTTTGATGTGCACGTGTACTGGGTAAATCTGTGTGCGCGTGCGAGGATATTTGCGCATGTCTGTTCTTTCATCTGCATGTGCGCTGACAGTTCCTTTTGTCTGGCTAACTTGCAGTAGGGATGTGATGTTGTGACCCACCAATACGACATCACCTCCTCCCACCTCCCCTCCCTGCTCCTCCCACCTCCCCCTCTGTGGACCCATATTACATCTTCCCAACCTTCTCCCTGCTCTCCGTCTCCATTGGATTCCCCCTCTTCCTCATGCTCTCCTCCTCTTCCAGTGATGGTTGTGAGATGCATCGCCGGTTATACACAGACCATGGAGCCAAGGCTAGCAATGTGTGCTTGAAGTTGATGCAGCCCTCCCTCCCAGAACGACCTTGATCGATGAGATGAATGCAATCATTATACATGAAACTCTGAACTTTGCTCTGAAACTGCTGTTTCACTGGGGTCGCTGGAGTGTTTGTTGCAATGTCATGCTGTTGTGTTGTTTTTTGCAATAAAAAATGTTAGATGTATGAGAGAATGTGCACAAAATTAGTAATCATATAGTTACGTATATAGATAGCTTATAATAGATCATAAAATATGAAAAAGAATTAAATTAATATAGCTGCAAGCAGCGATAAGCGGGGCCAGGGAATGCAGAAAGAAAAAAGAAAGAAGCAATGATAAGTAATATGCACAATAAGCCATAGAAACATAGAAGACTGAACTTGAGAGAAAGAAAACCATGCAATTAACATGAGCATTTTAAACCCTCACTAACCCTAACCTCAGTAAAACTATGCCTACCCCTAACCTCAAGAAATACTATGCGTAAGCCTAAGAATGCCAAATCATGGTCACCACAACACATCGTCGGGACAGGGATTGAACCAGTGACCTCTGGACTCATAGGCTGTCTTTCTTCTCATTGAGCTAGAGATATGATAGCCCTGGTAGTGTCTGTTGATATATATGTCTTTCCGTACCTGATGGACCAAGCCTTTGTTTTGCTAACTACTCTAGATCACTGGTTCCCTAACCATCTACCGAATTGTACGTCTCCTCGGAACAGAAACTGGTGAAAGTAGCCGATCTACAAGCTCACAAAACGTTGCTATCTGAAAAGTTGTGAGATTGTAGATCGGCTATTTTCACAATGAAGTATGTCATACATTGAAAAAACATACTCTCAAATAAGTATTTCATGTTATCTTTAACAGTTGCACATGTATTCATTGATACAGTCATGTTGTTTGCAATGCACTTTAAATGAAACTTGCATGATGTGAGCCTTGAACCGGCAACCTTGGGGATGTCAGGCAGATGTTGTAGAGAGAAGCCATTGGACCAACAGACCTGAAGTTGTGAAAAAGGAGCTGACACAGATGTTTCACACAAATTGCTAAAAGATCCTGGGTTTAAGTGTTTTTCAAACTGCTCAAAATTCCGGACAATCTAAGGGCGGTGCTTACTGGTCAAAGTGATAGATGTATTCCTCATGAGTCAAGGCACATGTGTAAGCAAGTTTCTGTTTTCTGCCTGTTTAAGGTTTGCATGTTCAAATAATTGCTATAGCGCCCCCCTTTGGCCAATTGGAGTAAGATTGGTTTCAGTGATATTTGGAATGACCCTCTACATTACTGCAAAGTTTCAAAGAAATGTGAGTCTGTATGTGTGTTAGGGACAGATGAATAATAAATTTCCTGGGATTTTTGAGTAATCTGACAAAACTTTTTACACATGAACTTAGGACCTTTGCCGACAAAATGTTAGTGGCGGATTTTCCATAAGTGAAAAAAAAATTATTTTATGGCCAAGTTATGGCTAATGTCTTTGGAATAGCAAAATGACCTTGACCATGACCTTTCAAGGTCAAAATCACCCAAAATGGTCATAACAATATCAGAAATGAATTCCACACACCCCAATTATTCAAAATACATTCAGAAACAAAAAAGTTGGATTTTCATCATAGCCGATGGCGGCCATTTTTTATTTGGCCATTGCGCCATTCGTGCCACTCTGGCGAACAAGCACCTCCGTGATTTTTCATGTCTAGGGACCCACTGACTCAGTTCAGGTGAGAAATTCCCCCAACACCAAATTGCAAACAGGTCTACAGGCCAGGTACAGGACTAATAGTGTCCCCCCATCCATATTATCTGTAAATGTTCCCTTGCAGTTTTAGCTAATTTATGAATTCTTGGAAATGGACCACTCCCTCTGCAAATTAATCTTGCAAGCCTTTTGAGTACTCAACTTTGTTTGTAGGCTGAAGAACAATTTTCATTTTCTGGTATGGATTAGATATTGATAAAAAACCCTCAAATGCTGGTCAATTTCCAGATATCTGCTACAATTTAGTCGACAATTACAGTGAGCACATTTACGAAGAACCTTTATTTTCTTGATATATTTTCTTGACCTCATGCCTCATGCCCCTGAGGTTCATCAGTCTCCTCTGTCAAGTGGTTGACCATATAATAGCTATTATTATATCTTATCTTAGGTGAGATTTACAGTGATTTCAAGGAGGCTGAACAGTTATCGTATATAGAGAAATATATACAGTTAATGCTGCACAGTCTGAGCTGTTATTGGCACTGGAGCAAACATGCCATGTTATATCAGCACAGTATCATCTGTGTATTGCTTCCTATGCATTGTGTAATAATAATAATAATAATAATCTTCCTATATTAAAATTGTCTTAAGGGAGGACCGTCGGGTGGGCAGGTGGGCGGGCGGACGGACGGACCACGTCGTCATGATCATGTCACCATGACTCCATGACACCGTGACATAACCATATAAGGAGTTCCCAATGCAGCTACGCCCAAATATGGAGTGTGATGTCTAACCTCAATGTGTCTCATGGCATCAGGCGCAAACAAATCAGTCAGCTCAGGCGCAAACAGTCAGCTCCAGTCAGCTCCATATATTGATACAAAAGGGGGCATGCCCATATATGGGCATATACTGATGACATCAGGGATCTCCATCTCGAAATATACAGTATTTACCCTATATAAAATGTAAGATTACTGGGCCACAAAAACTGATTTGGTGTGTTTTTTTAGCCCCCCAAACACGTGCGAACTTGAATATTATGTCAAACTGCCGAAAATTGCATCAATTTCTTTTTCTTTTCTTTTTTTTCTGGGGAAGGAACCCCATGTCCCCCCATGCTCCCCGCTCAAATTGTCCCCAAATATTATAATATACGACAATAAAATGCACAAATGCGTTAGACAGAACTAATTAATAAACCCTTGAGCAGGCATGATAGAAGTGCAAAAAGTGACAAGTCCCTTGAGACAAAGTAATTACATTTCACGACAATCAGCTGGAAAAAAGCTTTACTTGACAAATTAATTAGTGAGTGTTGTTTCTTTCTTGTGATGTAGATCTGTCCAGAGAACAGTGGTCAGCATAAATCAAAGGGTAATGAAAATTAGATGAATGACCTACCCTGTTTCAGAAAATAAAAGTATGGGATGGACGGATGGACAGACGGATGGACAGACGGATGGATTTATTTATTTACGTGGCCTCTGTACAATTTCTTGACAGTTCCCTTTAACGATTCCTATTTTGTTTTAAAAATCTGTATCATTTTGGTACATTTTTGGTAATTGTATAGCAGATGCGAAGTCCACATACTAGCTCTGACAGTGTGATAAACTGGTTCCGGAAACGGTTCTAAATGTGATGGAAATGATTCCGGTTCCTCAATGTTGGACCTGATTCCTCTGCTTCGTCCGGTTACGGATCCCAGCCATAATTGAGAAAGGATTTCCCAATTTTCATACTTGACTCAAGTCATGACTAACTGTTGTTAAATGCTAGGGATGAGCTCTCAAACAGGTACCATTGTCCTTCACCTTCATCCCAATCTGGGAACCCATCGGCACTGCTGACCTGAATCTGTCTTGAGAGATTACCCTCATCCTGACTAAATTGGCAGGTGATTGGGGGCTGATGGCTGATCTCGATTTAGTCCTAAAATACAAGGTGGCACATCACCTGATTGGACCAAACAGATTAAAATTGTCCATACGTTCTAAATACAAACAACAGCAACAAGGATAAATATAACTGGCTTGCTCTCTCAGACAATACTTAGTCTCAATTAGACGTGAAAGAAGACATTCACAAATGGAAAGTACCCATCCTCCTCCTCCTCCACTCCTCCACTCCAATTGCTTTTGTCACCTCTGCAAGGTAATCTCATAGAGAATCTGCTAGCCTCTTTTGTTTCATTGTGGGATTGTGTAATTGAATCATTTCATAACCCTAACGCCGCCAAATTGTTGCCTGAATGGGAGGACTCGCAGTTGAAAGGAGAAAGGAGACACAATGGCTTGTTTGCTCTAATTGCTCCTGGTCGTTGAGGGATAAATTGCCAGTGCATAAGGACAGTGGCGCTTATAATGCCGCAGATATGTGTACACTGTTGCAGAAGATTCAAATTCATATGTATATACAAATAAAAACAACAACACTAGCAATTGGAAGATAAAATACAGCATGATAGGAAATTAAATTGAAAAAAAAGAAAGGCTCCTTGGAACTTTAGAGAGACAATTGGATTTAACGGTAAATGTCAGTAAATCCATATTTTTGCCAGAGTGGGGAGCAATAAGTGAGAACAGGACTCAGTAGCTTAATCTGACCTTGGGCTAAGGTACTACTGCATAAAAAACGGGATGGGGGATATATACTGTATATATTTAATTCATGCACTTAACTTCCAATCCCTTCTTGGCCGACATGCACACAGCTCTACAGGCCCTAGACCCAAGAAAACAAGATTCAGCTGCTGTTCAGGTTTTGCCATCTTTATGCCAATGATATTCACGACGTATTCCTAGCAAAACATGTACTGTACCCCTATCTATAATCTACAGTATCTACTGTACACTCACAGGCGCACACAGTGAGAAATAACCTGTACTGTATTGTTTCATACTACATTTGATTGGGTAGTAGCTTACATGTTGCACATTATGTTACAATATGACAGATAACAAAACAAAAAGGAAAATGTATGGTACTCTCTATGGCAGTGAAGCATTGATTGAATGAACCACCTATGTATGAATCGGTGCACATCATATACTGTACGGTATAATTCAGTAGCTTGTTTCAGTCATTCTGTTCGAATATTAATGAAGGCCAATCAATTTTATTCTATAGTCTCTGAATTGAACAAACCTTGAGAACATTAGTTACGATGATGGCTAATATTCCAAACAAACGTGGATAAAACAAAAGGAAGGCAAGAGGAAATGCAAAGACGTTCCATTCCCTGTCCATTTGTGTGCTGCTCTGCACTTGGTCTACAGTATGTTTTGTTGTCTGCATTCAGGCCTACATGAGCTCCTTTCACCGTGTTCGATTGCGACTCAAACAACACAATGGGTTTACATCCTCTGCAAAGAGTCTGCACTTTTTATTCTTTATTCGTTCTTTTTTAAAGTGACTTCAGATATAATGTACCTACAAGTATATCTGGCCAACTGTCAACATGTATTATGTTTTCATGCTTTGCCACAAAGGCAAATGTGTCATATCTTCATTGAATGAAGTCTGGCACTTGAGCTTCAGCTTTTTTCTCGCCCAATTCTGATGAGAGAACAAGAGTATACAATCGGTTAAATACAGCACAGGTTATATACCATTTTACCTAGCATTTTAGCGCTAGAGCAGTACAGTATTTAACGAGTACATAATCCGTGGAAAAGCTGCGACCAGCTCTCGGTTTGTGCTTGACAGACAAACACAACATACCGACAGACAGACGGACAGAATGGCCCTTATTGTACTAGTTGCATGGTTGCAATACAACTATGCAGAAAAGTTCTGCCTCCTTATGACATGTTTATGCACAATGCCTCCGCAATGTCAACCAATGGAGCGATGTGGAGTATAAATTAAGCATTAGGCATGTTTGATTACAGTATGTGTGGTGCACCTATAGCATAGTTTCATCTCATCAGGAGGACACATTTATATTCAAAGTGCCAGTACCGGATAAGAGCATTATGCCTTTACTCAGAATGTATTCTGAAAAAAATAGACAAAGACAGAAAGAATGCGGGAATGAGAGAAAGCCAGGGTTAGGTAGTGAAGAAATAGGGGGGGGGGAATAGAGAGAAATAGGAGAACCAGAGAAGAGGAGAGGAGAGGAGAGGCAGGGATGCATGCGGAAATAAGAAGGTGAAGATTTCGTTCAGCCTGAGTGCTCCACTCATGCAGCGGAAATGCTGAGGAGGTCAGTCGCCCCCCCCACCCCCTCACACCTCACACACACACACACACACACACACACACACACACACACACACACACACACACACACACACACACACACACACACACACACACACACACACACCTCCCTCCATCCTCTCCGCTCTGTGCCTGCCTTATCTTTGCCAACATTTCCTTCCTTCCCTTTCTCCTTTCTCTCTCCCTTAGCCCCCATCCCTCGCTCTCCCTTTCTCTCCTCTCTCTCTTTCTCCCTTAGTCCCTCTCGCTCAGCCCCCATCTCTCTCTCTCTCTCTCTCTCTCTCTCTCTCTCTCTCTCTCTCTCTCTCTCTCTCTCTCTCTCTCTCTCTCTCTCTCTCTCTCTCTCGCCACACATACCGGCCTGCCCATTTTGACAAAACAGATTTATGGCTTACGTCATATTTCTTCCCCGTTTTAATCAAACGGCGGGGCCGTCAGCCACGGGGGCCACGGTGGGGGCCAGAGCGGGGGGCTGACTGGCTCTCAGATTAATATCACCATTGATCAGATTGGATGGAGGGTGTCCTCGCCTCCCGCTCGCTCCCACACACCCACACCCACACACACACACACACACACACACACCACACACACACACACACACACACACACACACACACACACACACACACACACACACACACACACACACACACACACGCTTGTACTTCTGTACTTGTGAGGACATTTGACTGATTTCCATTGACTATATTCATTCCCTTACCTCTAAACATAACCATAAACTTTACTCTAAACGTAACCTAAATCTAGCCAGCCGGTGCCAGAGGGGACAATTGGAAAGGAGAGGGAAAGGAAAAAAGGGAGAAAACTACAGTATATTTACAAAAATTGAATTCATGAGATTATTGAGAGCACTCATAACCTGGTGTTTCTATTTTGGGCATATCATTATTGTCAAAAAAATATATTTTTTTATAGTGAAAATAGCTGAGCTTTGCAGTCACTTTGGGACAAATAGCAGGATTTTTTCTCAAAACTATTTAAATAGCATACAAAAAAAGCCTCAGATTTAAAATGTGTAGCAGCGCTGTTTATATGTGCAGTAGGTCTAGAGGTCTACTCTACTCTCACATACATACATTAATACATACAGTACATACATACAATACCGTACGTACATACGTACATACATACATACATACTGTACATACATACATACATACATACATACATACATACATGCATACATGCATACAATACCGTACCGTACCGTACGTACATACATACATACATACATACATACATACATACATACAGTACATACAAGTACGTATGTACGTACGTACGTACTGTACATACATACATACATACATACATACATACATACAGTACATACACGTACGTACGTACGTACATACATACATACATACATACATACATACATACATACATACATACATACATACATACATACATACATACATACATACATGCATATTTGGAATTAGATAACAGTTCCAGCAGAGAATCCCAGACTTCCCTTTCATGGGCCACATTACCTATAGGGGAGGCTATAGCTGAATGGTTAGAGAGCCCGCCTGGGAAACCCACGGTCCCAGGTTCGATTCCAGACCTCAACAATGTGTCGAGGTGTCCCTGAACAAGACACTTAACCCCAAACTGCTCCCCGATGCGCTGCCCCCGTAGCGCCCACTGCTTCTGTTCCTTAGGATGGGTTAAATGCAGATACCTCATTTCACTGTATGTGACAAATACCACAAAGGATTGTGGACTATATTATTACTATTATTATTATACTTCCAACTGGGGGATCCTGAGGCGTTCCTATAGGCCAGTGTGGAGATATAATCCCCCCATCTGGTCTT
>NC_137604.1:38724759-38777259 GCF_963280865.1 Gymnoscopelus braueri
CGAACTCAAACTAATTATAAAGCTACATGGATGATGAATGAATGGCCACCTTAACCACTTAAACCCTACTACTACTTAGTAAAGTAATACTTAGTTGACGGGGTCGGCTTTGTACTTGGTCTGCTCTTTTTTCCCTTTGAACCAAATCTCTTCACAAACAATAGCCCATCCACAAGCGCCTCTGTCGTACAGTACATCAGCTATTTTCTGCAAATGGTCCCATAGGGATACTATAGGGTTCAAGTGGTTAACAGGATATCATAAAACGTCACTTTTTGGAGGTCAAATGCATCATGTGTATAAGTTGACCAAAAAAAATCTATCTGTGCGTGAATGCTCTTTACAGCAACACCCTGACTCACACTGATGGAGTTACACAATCAGCTACGAAGTGCATATTTGATTACTAAATCAATACCTTTTCAAGTCACACTCTTTTTTTTATGTTTTACTTTTGCCAATGCTTTTATCGGACATGAAAATGCTGATGAAAATGTTCCCTCCAGAACTATACATTTAGATGAAAGCTGCCCCCCCTCTCTCTCTCACACACACACACACAACTGTACTAAAAGGCATATAGGTTTGAAGTGCTCATGTGGCCTATAGTCGCTTCTTTTGGGCTTGTTTTCATAGACCTGGTTGCTTATTCCTCTGGCAAAATCTGGCAACACTGCTCATGTTCCGACATGAACTCTGCTGCTGCACTGAGGGGATTAGAACCTTGAAAACTACCCCGACGTTTGCTTTCTAAGCTCTAGCCCTTTGATTGCCTTTCAATAAAACCATATTTGGTAGACATAAGTGTCACCTACATTACTGATTAGAGAGAATTTTATGTTATTGTAATCAGTTCATTATTTCCTGCGTAATCGATGAATAAAACTGTGTGTAATTTGGAGAGCATTGCATTGCGCGCAGCACAAATTGTCGTCTTTAAATAGACTATCATCTTATATAAACACAATTGACACAAGGAATTGACACTCTCACTTCAGCTGATTATAGGAAAAAGTCGCAGAGATTCGTTGAGAATTAGGAGAGAGGGAACGTTTGAATGTTGTGCCGTTGTGCGCCCCGGCCGACTCCCGACGTGTCCATTGCAGGCGCGCTCTACCAAACTAGTTTGGCACAGCGGGTGGTTTTAGAATCCGCTATGCGCTTTCCCAAACATGTGTGGGCAAGATAGCAACTTTAGGGAAAGCGGAACAACACGCCCACGGGCACACCTTTAGGCGCAAATAACGGAGTCGGCATAATGAATAGCGGGTATAGCGGCCGCAAGATACCGTTTAGGGCCAGTTCCCTTATGCGTAATTCATGGGTAGCGGGCAGCGGGTGCACTTAAATCCTACTGTCCCAATTTTGGGCATATCATTATAGGTGAAAAATTAAAAATTAAAATGTTGAATATTTGTGCGTCGTGTTGTGAGCTTAGCTTAGTAGATCAGCTATTTTCTAAATAATTTAGAACATTTTCGTAGTTAATGTCAGTGGTCTATTCATATGGTGCAGCCATTGGCCCATCTCTCTAGGATATAATCACTGTAAATAAGATCCACACCTGTGTTCGGTCTGGTCTGGTGTGGTCTTGGCTGTAAACATGGTCATCTTTTGGGGTGAAGGTCCTTGGGGGCACAACATACAGTAAGCCTTGTTCGTGCAACTAGGAAAGCTGTATCTCACCACATCTTCTACTGCTCACATGAAACGATGGCCCCTCTCCTCCTCCCACCACCGCTGCAACATCTTTGATGCCTGCATCTGTCAGAAATCCTGGGCCCCTTCCTCTATCTACCCTCCCTACCCCCACCAGACCCTGTCTGAAGTCATGTGCAGCAGCTCAGAAACCTCGCTGCTTTGACGGTCGATAGCAGAAAGACATTCTAGATCTTGTGTGAATTGGGATATATATAGAGGGATAGAGAGAGAGAGAGAGAGAGCGAGAGAGAGAGAGAGAGAGAGAGATACAGTAGATAGATAGATTGATTGACTGATAACCTATACTGTAACAAGCCAGGATTGTGAGTATGTGAGCGGACTGAGTGCATGTGTGTGTATGTGAGACTAACAGCAGTAACTTGGCAGGTCGCTCAAAATGAGAGCGATTACCAACAGAAGCATATTGGGAGATTTTGGGCAATTTTGGGGGGGCACTACCCACACATTTAGCTGTGTTACTCATTCCACGATTGCAGGTGACAGGTATTACTCACACAGGTTCTTAAAGTGGTAAATAATATACAAAAATAAGAATAATTAACTTAAATATTTGGAGCCTTTCTAACAGTCACAGTGTTTAAAGTGCGTTATTTATGGTGTATTTTTATGTGTTTTAAAAGTGTCTTCATCCTGGTATTTGGTTCAACCCCCTTGTCTTGAAATGTGCTCTATAAATCAAGTTGGATTGGATTGGATATGTTTGTGTTTATAGTGCATGTGGCGTACCTCACCATGATTCACAGCATGCTGTCCCCCTCCTTCAACAGACAGTATTTACCCCAGCAGCTCTGCTAATGTGATTTGATCGGTCAGGTTTTGTTTGTCGGACATCTCCTACCGAGCCGGGGGCCTCGCTGGTGTTTGAGTGTCTTTAGACTCTGTGAGTGTGAGACCTCTTTGCAATTAGAGAGGGAGACAAGAAAGATGAAGAAAGACAGATGGGTAGAAAGAGACACAGAAAGGGGGGGTAGAGACAGACAGAGAAAATGAGAGAGAAGAAGTGAGGAGACCGTTTAATATTGAATATGCAATGCGTTGGATTGTACTGACGATCCCCCGCCACCCGTGTTGAAATGAAATTGAATGTGTTTGTGCATGGGGAGGTAGAGTGTGACCGGGCCGCACAGGGCTCACCGTGGTTGTCACACAGAGCGAGTGTCTGTGTCAGTGTGTGTCAGAGTGTGTAGCTGTGCGGTAGACTTGTCTGCGTGGGACCAGGGCTCACGTTACCCCTGTCAGAGTCAGGTTCCACTGGCTCTGTCTTCACCAGCGGCCACCTCAGACGACAGCGTGGACATACTGTACATTCTCAGGATGAGACCTATGTGACCTGGCTCTCCGTCACAGGACCGCTGTCACTCTAATCCTTTTGCGCTGCTCCACTACCTTGGAGTTGAAGTTCACATTTTGGAGCCTTAAATTCACACCAGAGCCATTACATTTACATTAAGATTATTTAGCTAATGCTCTTATTATCAGGATGTGTCGATGTTTAAATAGTTGTGCGTTTCTCGGATAAGACTGTCGGATAGCTACATTTTGGGGAGGTAGGATGACCCGCTGGTTAAGACTGTCCTACACTGAAAGGCAACAAGTTAAATGGCCTTGACTGTTCTGCCTAAACTGTGCTTTTATTTAGTTACTTTGTTAGTTTTACTTGATTGTTTTACTTATTAGGAATCGGTAGTGATTATGACCGTAATACACTATATATATAGTAGGATTACAGCAGACTCAGTGAGTTTCTTATGTGTTATCCATGGCGTTGTGGCCAACAGAGATATTGCGGGGGAACAAAGAAAACTGAAAGTAATGGTGCCAATATAACAATAAAAAATGTAAACATGTTATTGTAATAGGAGTATATATACCACCCACTGTTTTTAGGGTTTCAGATAGTACTGCAAAAGGAAGGAAGCTCACACGACAAATGTCTTGTCTACCCCTTGGAAAGCATTTTGTTTGGGTTGATTAATTTCTTTCCTTTGGCATCACTTTGGTGATCCTGTTCCCCCGGACTATGTGTACATTTTGTAAATAGATCTTAAAACATTTGCATACATTCTACACTATTTCTGTCTATTTTTGTACATTTTTTCATTAAGTCCTCAGTAACACTTTACTTAAAGGTTGGTTCTATAATGCATTATATTCACATGTATAATGCATTATGATGCACTTAAGGCTTCATAACACTCATTATAAGGTGTTACATAACAACGTTTATGAAGTATCATAAGTGCTGGTCATAATGCATTATAAGCTTAGCAGAACAGCACATTATAACTACCATACTAAGTCAGTTATAAAGTGTCTTTATGTATAAAGACACGTTATAACTAAGTATGGTAATTAGCACTTATAATACTTCATAAATGTTACAAGTTGTTATGCACAAGTAAGACGCGCGAACGCTGGAGGCGAACGCAGACTCGATCTCCAGGCTTTTATTGCTTAGTTTTGCTAAAAAATAAAAGCCGGGTCGGTGTACTCGGTATGAGGAAGTGTTTCATTTCGCAACCAACCAGAGTGCAGTGGGCGTCGCTCGTAATGTTGTGTTAACGGGGCGGGGGTTGACGGACAGATCGGTGAACCAATGGGATGAGGCGCAATCTCTCGCCGGCGAGCCAATGAGAGAATGAGAGCGTGAACACAGACGGAAAGAGACCATAAATATGCCACACCGCAAGCACGATGATATAGTAAGCTCCACTTGGTCGGAGGCGCGGCTTCGCCGCGCCCCCTTCCGCGTTCGCAATAATTATAAACATTTATAACGAGTGTTATATAAGTGCATTATAATGCGTTATAGACCTGACCTTTAAGTAAAGTGTTACCAAGTCCTCTTAAAGGAGCTATAACAAAGCTTCAAAGAGGGATAGTTTAGCAAAAGTAAATATGTCAACATAAATAAGAGTTACAGAAAAGCCATTATTGCAAAGGTGTAAATTTACATTTTTACCAGTATAGATCTCAGCACTGCCAGAAGCCCTTGATCAGATAGTTTTTCCAGTCCTGGGCCTTGGGACCCGTGGCGCTGCTGGTTTTCCATCCTACCAGGACGCTAATTGCATTCAGCAGATTAGCTGTCAAATCAAGGGCAAGTTATGTCAAGGTTCCAAGTTCAAGATGTTTATTGTCACATGCACATACAGTTGGCAGCAGCATTCTGCACGGCTTTAAACACAAACCTTTATCAGTGAGACTTGCTGTAAGTTGCCCAGTATTGGAACACCCAGTTACATGTCTAAGTGGCACACACAGACATGGAGCCACAGGTGAAAAGGAGGATGCAGTCAGACGGTTCTTTTGTTGGATAGCAGCCTGCCGTAGATGAACATACCGTACCTGTGTGGTTTGCTCCAGATTCAGGGACATAACAGTCAATATTAAAATAAGTGTCACTGCAGTGAACATCGCAGCCACATTGAACGCAGCAGGAAACAGCAGGACAACACGGGGTGCTTTGACAGCACATTTATATTGCTAAACGACAAACAGAATAGGCAATTATTTCAGTCATTTACATCCATTTGTGAAAGACATACCTGTTGACTTTTTCCAAATGGTGACTTAATCAAGTCATAATGGTGGAAACAAAATGATCCCCAGTTGATCTTGTAGGCCAATCATGAGGATGGAGAAGGCCTGGGTGCATTTAAATGAACCTCTGCCCTGACCGCAAATGAGCTAATGACATGATTATCCGTTTGTGTGGGGGATGTGTTTTGTGTATGTGTGTGATTAAGTATACGCATGCATGTATGTGTACTTATGTACACGTGTGCGCGCATGCGTGTATGTGTGTGTGTGTGTGTGTGTGTGTGTGTGTGTGTGTGTGTGTGTGTGTGTGTGCATGCGTGTGCGTGTGTGCACACACACGTGCGTGTGCGTGCGTGCGTGCGTGCGTGCGTGTGTGTGTGAGTGAATACGTATTTTTAAAGGGGTTGTGTGTGTGTATGGGGGGGGGGGGGCAGTGTGCACGCAGCTGGTCACGTCTCGGCGTGGCAATAAAAGCCGGAGCCAGCGTTGTGACAAAAACTCAGCCGCCCCCATCACCATCCAGTCACACTCGCTCACTCCCCCCTCCCCTCCCCTCCCTTCCCCACGCCACCCAGGCTTTTAAGTGCCGCCTCTATTCGCAGCGAGCACCAGACACATTACAGAGACGGCTGGGAAAGAGAGAGGGGGGAAAAAAGGAAGAAAGGGTTTGTGAGAGACAGAGGGAGAAAAAGGGAGATGGCGAGAGAAAGGGGGACGAAATGGGTTGGAAGGAGAGAGAGAGCGAAGGGAAGAGAAAGGAGGAGAGACGCGAGGAGGAAGACAGGGAGGGTTTTCTAGGCCCTGTGGCTGAAGAATTGGTTTGAAATGCTGTGAAAAGGCACTGTTTACTACCCTTCCCTGCCTAGCCTTCTGACAGCACTCACATCAAAACAAGATTTGTCCCCCACCACCACCCTCTTCCCACCACCCACCCCTCCCCCCACCCACACAAAAAATGGAATGAAGGAAAGAGAGGAAATGGTCGCTTAAAATGATGGTTCTCTTCTCTTCTCTTCTCTTCTCTTCTCTTCTCTTCTCTTCTCTTCTCTTCTCTTCTCTTCTCTTCTCTTCTCTTCTCTTCTCTTCTCTTCTCTTCTCTTTGTCGGTAGTCAAATGATTAGCATGTCCAGAACAGGTAGTAAAACCAGTCTGCACTGCAGTACCATGGAAGAAGAGTATTAGTTTGTGTATTTTTTGCAGAAAAAATAACCTGATGTTTCCTTTTCCGTCGGCATACAAGTGCAGCAGTTAGTTGACATTATATCATCTTTCCATGCATAATTGTAAAATGAAAACATTTACAAGAAAGTGTTTAGTTGCAGCGGTGAGTTTGTGTGGCCCACCATACTGTATATCTCACTGTGTACCGTACACATGTCAATTTGCTAGATTTCGTAATGCTCCGATTCATGTTTCACTGCGTGAGTGGAGGAAAAAAGGGGTCTTAATTGTTCCCCGTAATTCATTAGTGGCCATTATTTATGGGTGTGACACAGAGAGTGTCAGCCAGGCTCTGGTTCCCGGGCAGAGTCATTACCACAGACAAGCAGCACCGTTGGCAGGCGTCAGCCAGGCCTAATGAGGAGATCGACAGTAAGTCGATAATGGATTAGAGGCGGTATCGCGTGATACGGCATGGTCGAGTGGCTGAGCTGATGATGATTATTGTATGGGTAATTGATTACTTTATATGTTACGCAGAAGCCTTCCCTTGGTTCAGACTGATGATGTAAACAGAACATCTTGTTTCACACTCTTTTGGTAATGCACTTTGGTCACTTTTACTAACTACATTTTCCAATTCTTGTGCCATAAAATGGCATTATCCCTCCTTTTGATAGCATGCACTTCCTTTTCCTCATTTTCTATTTGAAAGATATTGGTCTATTTAAATTGTATTTACAGCTGAGTGTTTGTATTGTGCATATGGGCCCAAAATACATCCAACACTCTTCCTCAAAACAGTTTCTGGTAGTTTAGATCATAGACAGCTCTGAAAACTTAAAGGTAGGGTAAGTGATTTTCTTTGGTTAAAATAAGTGTTAAATAGCTCTATATTCTGATAGTACTCATTGCTATAGAGTGTCTGATCAGTAACAGGAGTCTCCATGTCTCTCCAGCTCTTTATAAAACAGAAAATGCATTTTAGTTTCAGTTTCAGTTTCATTTCCAATTTTATCCAAAGATAGAGAACTCAGTCAGGATACAGATTAAACAAGTGAAATTGGAAGTGATGACACTAAGAAATGAGCTGACAAAATGGGAACTGGAACAAAATTAAGCTGATAAATGGGTACTCTCTTCTGATTGGCTGAAATATTGTCACCTACCAAAAAAAAATTTTTTTGTTTATTAAAGAGCTGGAGAGACGGGGAGGCCCCTGTTACTGAACAAACACTCTATAGCAATGGTTACTATCACAATATAGTGCTTTAACCTTTTAACAAAATACTTTTTTTTTAACAAAAAAATATCACTTACCCTACCTTTAAATGATTTAGCCAAATAAAAAAATTAATTGTTCGGATCCTCATTGGTGGCCTAAAGGTTAGAGGAGCACGCTTGTTACCAGCCTGATTTGACTCCCCGGACCAGCAGGAAAGATCTGTGTGGGGAAGGGAATGGCCACCACTTTTCCCTACCCCAACACCGCTGAAGGGCCCTTGAGCAAGGCACTGAACCCCGACTGCTCCAGTGGAGCTGTTTAGTGACCACCATAATGTGGTTGTACTGGTCAGCTTCCAGGTTTTACAGTGTGTCTGTGTGCAAGGTGAAAATGAGCATCTGTGCTCAGCAACTTTTTCTGGGTAAATATAGGACAGAAAAAAGAAAGAAAAAAAAAGAGAGGCCCAGTCACTGTCTGTTGTCAATTTGGTCCAATGAAACCAGAAAGAGCAATGACTGCAGCGACAGAAAACTCTTCTCCTCAGCTGTTTCCAGCAGTATACATCTCACAAATGCGTGCTTGAACTACAATCATACAACATACATTTTTGAATTTTTGCAAGAATGTTGCCTATAATCTGCACACTACCCAGACATTCACTTAGTATTCACTGACTTAGTATTCACTTAGTATCCACATAGTATTCACTTAGTATTCACTTAGCATCCACATAAAGTATTCACTGACTTAGTATCCACATAGTATTCACTTAGTATTCACATAGTTACCACATAGTATTCACTTAGTATCTACATAGTATTCACTGACTTAGTATCCACATAGTATTCACTTAGTATCCACATAATATTCATTTGTATCCACATAGTATTCACTGACTTAGTATCTACATTGTATTCACTTAGTATACGCATAGTATTCACTTTGTACATACTAAGTCAGTGAATACTAAGTCTGTGAATACTAAGTCAGGCCCCCCACCAGAACATTTCCCTAACTGACAACAAAACACGAAAAAAAAGGTAGAGCAAAAATAACTGTCAGAGAAGCCCAACAAAGCTTCTTTGCAGTCACCAAGACTAGTATAGAAAGTGTACAGCTGAAAGCCCAGATTACACCACTAACACAAAGAGCCATGAAAATCATGAGAGTCAGGCCGCATCCCACACTCCAGGCTGTCTATTATGAAATTAGCATCAGACTGGCCCAGAAGATTATTTCAGACCCCTACCATGTCCCCTACCTTGAGTATCAGTTTCTTCCTGTACTAGCAGAACCACTTTAAGCGCTCCTTTTTCCCCCTGTCCATCAAAGCCCTAAATGACCAGCTAGCCAGAGCTGAACATCTGTAACGCTGCTTGTATTTTAATGTATTGAATTCTTGGGCGGTGAAACCGCCCCTATATGTGAGGTTTGGATATTTGCACCCCCAATCCTGCGCTGTGATTGGCCACCAGTGTACCCCCCTAACCCTGCACCGTGATTGGCCAATCACAGTCTATTCAGGACTGTGATTGGCTAGTGAAACAGGACACATGTGCATAGCCCTATAAATAGGACTATGCATTTATGGGTTTTTTTAAGTTAGGGTTGTACAATGGTTGGTCCACAATATTACTTTTCTTCCATCACTTCTTCCATCACTGTGATGACCACTGTGACCACACCGCCCACTTCACACTGGGTGTGATTTTTAATTGTACATTGAATTTTTATGATGATTTTATGTTGATCTTTCTACACCCTACAGTGTGTTTTTCAATGTGCAGTGTGTTGACACTCTGTGTTGTACGTATGTTGTTGTATTTTTAACAACAGTTATTGTATGTGTCCTTGACAAATGTCCGCTAGGGACAGTAGATCCTATCCTATCCTATCCTATTTTCTACCAACTAGTCAGTAAAGACTAAAGACTAAAGATTTTAACAAGAGCAATAAGGTATTGGGGGTTGAAACTGTGTACAGCTCCACTGACGACTACAAGACTTTCAGGTGTGGGTGATCCAGACACTCGGAGAGGGGTGTGGCAGACAAGTCGTTGCATTTAGTACAGTCTGAGAGCACCGGAGTTCACCCCTGTCTGGTCGTTTGGAAATTCAGAGCTCTCGGAAATTCAGGGTGCTGTGCTCTGGGTGCACTCAGAGTGCACACTGGCCACTCCGAGTGAAAAGAAGAGTTATCTGAGCGTATGAAAGTGTTGCAAAACGCAATGGTTGTGGCTTGATTGATACTCTAGAGTCTAGACAATATTATTCTGCACGGGTAATAATCATGTTTATACTGTACATTTATTAACTGTCATTTGAATTTATTTTAATAGATGAAAATGGTGACTTTCCTCTTCTACCCCGGATTTGAACCTGATTTCCTGCTTAACACATTGGGTGCCAGAGGTTTATTAAAATATTATACGTTGAGTGCCAGCATTTCTTCCATCCACTTGCGTTATACATTTCGTGCTGTGAGAAGCCCCGACGCGGAAATGCATGTAAACAAAGCGTGCGTGCGAGACGGCGGAGGGTCCCGACTAACGCCTGGAACAATAATATTTCCAACGCGACCCTCCATTGCAGCGTGATCGCCGATCGAAAACGGCTCGTTTCCACCACATTAAAAAGAAATGGAGATATTAAGCTTTTAATCAAGGAGATAACATTGAAAACGCCGACCGGAAGGATTTTTGACATGGAGCCACATCCAGCCTCTTCTTCTCAAAAACTGCTTGGGTGATGTCAAAGTTTCGTTTTAGCGCCCCACGTGGCCCACATGTATAAAAATAGAATTGGGTCAAAAACGGTCCGGACCGTTTTCGGCACTTCTCGTTTGGACCCTCAAAAACGGTCCGGACCGTTTTTGGCATTCAATGTGTTAAGCGCTGACATTTTTACCATTGAGCTAATAGAGCCGGCTTGCTTGCTCGGGGGAAAATTTAATCTTGGTCAAAATCAGGTCAAAATTCATGTCAGATCCTGTGTGGACACAAAATACAACCACCCCAATTGTATAGTAATATTGTATTAACTCATTCACTGCCAAGGACGTAAAAAACGTAATTTAAGTTTTTGTGGTTTTATAAAAGATTGCCCTGTTCTCTATAACCCGGAGTGACCACTTTCACTGTAACTCACAAGGATATGGAAATGACGTCATCCGAAGATGTCCGTTTCCGTCCGCTCCCTGTTTTTTCATTAAACGTCTCTATCTCCAGTTGACAGTTTTTTCGCTGTGTTCCACGAGACACGCTGTTTTCAAAGTGCTGCTACAGGAGAAGGAAATGTCCCGTACATTTGTGTTTACAAACAGTCGGACAAGCGATCATAAGGGACATACAATTTCTGTGGCCAGTTGAAACGGTAAGAGAAGCGTGCATCTTTGGCGAGAGATGGTGTATTCACATGCTGCTGCATGAGAAGGGGCCGACCCGGTTGGAATGTTTGTTGTCTGGGCGACGTGCACAGATTATCGTGTGTGTTTACAAACGATCGGCCATGCGATCATAATGAATATATATTTTCTGTGACCTGTTGAAAGGTAAAAAAAAAACGATAATTGCTGGCAGTGGGCAAACACAGCCAGAAATAAATCGAGTTGTTTACATACTCTACCATACAGATTGGACACAATTACATTTATTCATTAAAAAAAGGTTACATAGAGAGGCTTTAATGAGTATCTAATCTGACCATTCATAAATGAACTGATTTCAGAGCACTCTATGACATCAAAACCAGAGTGCTCTGAAATCGGAGCAGATTGAGCAGCACCCATTGATATAGACAGCTCTCTACCAAAAAGAGGCCAGAAGAAATTGAGTGGGTGGCGTAACACATATCTATTTTTAGGGGCAAATCCGAGTGAAATACTACTGCACTGTAAGGCTCTCCAAATGATAAGAAAAGGTCAGTCATTAGGATAGAATACTTCCCATCGCCTGGAGTGATTGATTAGTTCATTGTTAGGCAAACCAACATCCCATTCTGTTGTTAAGCCGTGACGTTGCGCCCCGTCAGAACAACTTCCGGGTCCAAGTCTGAGTTTTGCCAATATGCGCAGTGCTGTGTCCCTCGCTGTTTTAACAGATCTGAGACTAAAATAACGACTAAAGTGTCATTCTACCGCTTTCCTGGCAATGACAAAGAGAAGAGGAAATCTTTATTTTATATAATCTATATCTATATCTATATATTTATATATATATATATATATATATATATATATCTCTGCTGTTTGGCCGGAACCAGCTAAATCCAAAATGGTAATTGTTCAGGAAATGAAAAACAAAATATCAATTTTTCAGAAAATGAAGAAAACCTTATATTTTTAAAACAAAGCAATACTGCCTCATCAAACTTGGTATTGTGACTTTATATATTATCAGATACTTGCATGTGTCATTATATTATCACCACTTTACCCAAATCCAGTGCAAGTGGAGTTAGGAGGTTTTGTCCATCATTGATAAGAACAGCTGGCAATGGATCTCAAAGCTCACAACACATCACAACGCATTGTGAGCTTGGAGATCAGCTATTTATGGTGAGCGCCATCCTCATATACTATAGATCAAGCTGAATTCTGTACTTAAACAACTTTTATTTTAACATGCATTGTAAACAACCATGGATCTAACTGTTACCACTGTTGTTCTTCTACAGTTGAGTGCAACAAACAATTCTGCCTCAATACTCAATCATGTATTTAACAAAAGCGATCATGGCACACCAACAATAAAAAAAATGGCATATAAATACAAAATACATTCATGAAAAATAGAATCTTTAGCCTATCAAATCTGTAGCCTACTGCACTAACAATAACAACCACAGTTGAATTTACCTATCATATACCATTTTATTATCACACTGTTGTGTGTTGTGTGTTGCGTGTGTGTGGTGGGTGTTTCTTAGTGCTTTAGATTGTCATAAAAGCTGTGAAAGTCTTTTGGCATGATCTCCTTGAGCTCTTGGAGATGTTTGAAACAAACTCCTGCACACACTCATTCTCTGTCCATTAACATTTAAAAAGAAAACACGAGCAGACGACCTTTGTGAAGACACCCTTCTCCTCTTTACTGGGGTGACATCTATCAAACCTTGCACATACATTCTCTTCTCTTCCCAGTTTATGTTCTCCCAAAAGCATTGAAAAATCTTCTCCCTGTCTGCCTCATACAGAGCAGAGCTTCTCGAGAGCCTGAGAGGAGGGGGGAGTTGTTTGTTTTTGACGGACAGTTTGAGGGTCCAATGGAGTTAGGAGTTTTCGTCAGAGGCGCGTTTTAATACTTTTCATATGTTATTATTTAAAAAAAATTACACAGATGTAGAGGGGGTTCAATAGCGTTGATTTATGAAAAAAAATTGAGTTAGCTGGTCCCGGCTGGACACTGACGATATATATATTATATATATATATATATATATATATATATATATATATATAATATGATAATGTTAATAAATAAATATATGTGATAATGTTAATAAATAAATATATGTATTAGCCTACTTTTTACTGTCTGTGATATTAGCATTAAGACCCTTTTTAACCCTCAATGGTTCATTTCTGAAAAAGGAGCCCACTGAGCATTTTTGGGGCTATTAGACGTCTAAAATACGTCTAAGGGCTAGGCTAAAACCGGGTTATAATTGGTCTAAAAGTGAAAGTTTTTTCAACGAAAACAGCCAATCAACGTCTAGGCTAAGAATAGAAGTTGAAAAAACTTTCACTTTTAGACCAATTATAACCCAGTTTTAGACAGGGGTCTAATAGACGACTATGGCTCACTGGGAGGTTATTATAAAAAGATTTACGGGTTCCGACATGTTTGTTTACAATGAAGAGTGGACGGCGCTGGTGCCTCTTGGACCCGGAAGTGACGTCGGACTACAAAATGACGTCAGACTTAAAAATCCGAATAGCCTGGATGGACGATTGCTCCACAATTGACTAGAACATGTAGTTTTGAGGGCCAACCGGCGCAATCGGCCCTCCAAACTACATGTTCAACCAACCATAGATCCTGCATCTAATATAATGTCCTTATTCACATTCACATTGAAGGCAATTCTAGTTTTATGTGAGACATTGATATAAATCTAATTACCATATTCACAGGGCTTTTTCTATCGCTTAAAAAACTACAACATGACCTCTTGGCCCAGTTCTTCCCTGACAAATGTGAAAGAAATCAAGCCAAATGCGTTAACTCAATTTGATGGCGAAAATTCCCTCTCTGCGTCACGCGGCTGCGCTCGTAATTATCCTGATCACCTCGTGTCGACTATTAGGAATTTGATTTATTGCTTTCGTGGTGGCAGCCAGGGGATGGAGGCTTTTTTCTTCACTCACACGTGCCTGAACGGACGTGTGTGCACTGCACAAGACTGGAGTGGGTGGGCTGGTGGAGGGAGGGGACACTGTGTGTGTGTGTGTGTGTGTGTGTGGGGGGGGGGGGGGGGAGGGGCTATGGGAAGGCTAGATCCATATGTCTGCGCTGTCAGACAGCCACTTGTTAGAGGAAGTTTAGCCTCCCCGTGCCTCCAGCCACGGCCTTAATTATTAACAACATAGCTTTCCGCCGCCTTGGAGCGAGGGGCCGCTCTGTGAAAAACGCTCTGCAGAGAGCAGAGCTGGATGGCGAGCAGGTGATTCTGCGGGTGCCACGGGGCTTTCACAGTAAGGGGCTGCTGTGAGGGGACGGGAGGGTTACAGGGAACGATGTTTTCGTGTATTCTTTCTCTCTCACCTCCCCTCCCTCTCCTCCCCTTGTCCCTCTAGCTCTTGTTCAGCTCGGTAGACTGAATAATTGGAGCTCGCTTGTAAACACTCAAGCAAAAAAAAAGACGGAAGAAACATAAAAACGTGAGCAACTTAGTTTCTCTAATCAAGCTGAGTATTTATCATCAAGTCGGTAGGTGCTATCATCTGATTTTCTCTCCCTTTTCCCTTGGTTTTAACCCATTGAGATAGAACTACCCCACCATCAGCAGAGCAAGAAAGCATTGATTGGCTCTCGCTCCGGGAGAGAGACAGGAAGTACTGATTTCCTTATGCTAGAGGGAGGCAAATGAAGTTGTTCTCAGGTATCTGTCGTCCTCAGCTGTAAACAGCACACCTACATCAGATGTGCTATGGATTCGCCTAGTGGTGCATCTTATGTAACTGAAACAGGGTTAACACAGTTCACTAAAATCAAGCTGTGTACAGGAAGCTGTACAAATGGCTGTAATTGACAAGTGTAAAAACAACAACTAAAAGTAACTTTGGGTCAGCCTACAGTAACTATCCTTTTACACATAGGGTCCCATATCTACAGTAGCTCACATAGTTATTTTTAGGGCTCTAGTGGGAGCTACTTTAGGCTTGGATCGAATGGAGGAAAGTAATTGCTGATCTGTCTTAATGGGCCATTAAGGGCTAAAGTGAGACATGCAATAATAATTCATTCATTCATCGATTGTAAATTAAAATAGTGCAAATCGTGTTGAAATGATCTTCCAGTAAATAATGTTATAATAGGTTTCAAATAATCTAGTTATTAGTATTATGAACTTTATTTCTGATGCATTCGGCAAAAAGTCTCCCATCTCTGGTATGACATGTACTGTCCCTCTTATAATCGGCTATGTTCAAATCAAACCAATTGCCTTCACTCCTGCGCCTTCCCTATATGGCTTCTCCTTTCCTGCTTTCCTAGTGCACTGCATACAGTACCACAACGAAGTACTTGGAAGAGCGGACCATCCTACTTTAAACAAGACTAAGGGCCCTATTTTGGGGCAGGCGGATTGATGTGAGGTGTGCAATGGACAGTTGAATTTACTATTTCCGGAGGCGAAGTGGTGTGTTTTTCCCCGCCTGTGTGTGTTTGGTATTTTGGGCACTCACCGTGTGTCGATGTGGGAGGAGAGTTGCAGTCGGGGTTGTGTTGTTTGCAAATCAACAGCAAACCGCAATTCTGGGGTCAACGAGGACCATTTGCCACCCGTCTGCTTGGACCAGGTCAAACGGCATATAGCGACGCACTTGCTCATCCATTTTTTCCCCTGGCACACTACAGTTGCCAGCTCACCCAGATAGACCTCTCCAAAATCACATGAACCCATTTTATATTACGTTATGCTTGTCTGTTTTACTTGAATCCAATCAAACTGTTGTGCGTCATGAAGTACAGAGAATATTGAAGGCATAATATCCATAAAGGTTTCTCCGAAAAGGTTTACTGATTGGTCAACTAGATTATTACACATACTGCCAGGTTATGTATGGCTCATCGTCAGACATCATTGATCTGTTTCTTAGGTGCTTTTACTGTAGTGCACTGGTTCCCAAACTTTTTAGCTCGAGACCCAAAAGAGAAATTTGATGTCTCCCTGGGACCCAAACTAGTGAAAATAGCCGATCTACAAGCTCACAACACGTCACATTTTTTTCCCCCTCTAAATGATGGATTTATTTTATGGATTTTTTTTGATTTTTTTTGTTTTAATTTCTTTAGAAAAATTGTGAATTAAAAAAAAATCTTTTGAAATAATAATAAAAAACAAAAAAATAAGGGGTATCTACCCATACAAATTGGTCCACAACCCACATATGGGTCCCGACCCACTGGGAAACAGTGCTGTTGTGTGTATAACAGGGGGCAGACACATACAGGACATGGATCCAGCAGACTGCCTTTCATATTCAGTGTACTGAAATACTCATACTCAATTTCTCATTAATGAGTCATACAGACACACAAACAAAAGAATAAGGTCCTACTAGACCAATGTCTACTCATGTCTTGTCTGTATGTCCATGGCTCAAAGCTGAGCAGACCGCACACACAGCAGGTCGTCTCAGGAGGTCCACACAGCAGTCATTTTGCAAACATCTGTCTGCATAGTTTATTCGGCAAATATGAATTGGCTCATGGGATTTACAATGACAAATTATTTTCATAGGACCAATGCCATACGCATTAAGTATAGTTGTTATTTGCAAGATAATTTAACATAATCTGCTCTTGGCGATCTGTTTAAGGTGCTGTGAATTGAAGCAAGTCCCCAGGACGTTTTTGTGTTTTCCTTTTAGCTTTAATGTCTTACTGTACCACATGCTGTTTACATTTCATTCTGACTAATGAAGTATTCAATCAATCAATCAATACTTTGTTGATTGACAATTCCACACCTCATGCACAAGGACATCAGTTTTCTTTTGGTAGAAACTACATTTCTAAGGCTTTTCTTCCATGTGGGAATTTCTAGTATACTGTTGCGCTGAGCACAGGGCATTGCTCTTAATGTACTGTGCAACAAAAGATTGTTTTCTTTTGTTGCTGTTAAGCGTCCTTGGGTTTTTTGAAAGGTGCTATATAAGTTATTATTATTATTATTATTAAGGGTCAGAGGCATTACTCACATTAAAGTTCAACAAAGTTGAACAGTTCAACAAAGTTGAACAGGCGACAGCACATGGTGTGCCGAAGCATCACACCCAGAAGCTCCACCACTTCGCTCACGTAGAATGGAAGTGAATGGGATGCAACTGTTTCAGCCTAATCCAACCCACCTCATCTCTTTGCAACGAGTGCTCTGCCCTTCTCCTGTCCACAGAAGTACCACAGAAATAGAATAGATGTGGTATATAACAGAGGAACACACTGTAGGCCTACATTACAATAGAAATGCATTTACCAGGTGTCAGTATCCTGGTCAGTATCCTGGTCACTATTCTGGTGTCAGTGTCCTAGCCAGTATCCTGGTGTCAGTACCCTGGTGTCAGTATCCTGGTGTCAGTATCCTGGTGTCAGTACCCTGGTGTCAGTATCCTGGTGTCAGTACCCTGGTGTCAGTACCCTGGTGTCAGTATCTGGGTGTCGGTACCCTGGTGTCAGTATCCTGGTGTCAGTATCCTGGTGTCAGTACCCTGGTGTCAGTATCCTGGTGTCAGTATCCTGGTGTCAGTACCCTGGTGTCAGTATCCTGGTGTCGGTACCCTGGTGTCAGTATCCTGGTGTCAGTACCCTGGTGTCAGTACCCTGGTGTCAGTATCCTGGTGTCAGTATCCTGGTGTCAATACCCTGGTGTCAGTATCCTGGTGTCAGTACCCTGGTGTCAGTACCCTGGTGTCAGTATCCTGGTGTCAGTATCCTGGTGTCAGTACCCTGGTGTCAGTATCCTGGTGTCAGTCTCCTGGTGTCGGTACCCTGGTGTCAGTATCCTGGTGTCAGTATCCTGGTGTCAGTATCCTGGTGTCAGTATCCTGGTCAGTATCCTGGTGTCAGTATCCTGGTGTCAGTATGCTGGTGTCAGTATCCTGGTCAATACCCTGGTCAATATCCTGGTCAGTATCCTAGGGTCAGTATCCTGGGGTCAGTATTAAGGCTGTCACGATACTCGATACGTACTGAAAATGAATCAAAATTGACGTTACAAGCCGTATAGCAAATCTCACGCTATTTCTTTAGGTTACTCCCGCACATGTAGAAGACCATAGGTTTTCCCTGTTATAATTTCCCATGTGGCAAATAATTTGCCACATGGGCGAAAATAACAGGGAAAACCCTATAACAATTTGATAAAAGGGTTTACCAAACTTTTCTCAGTTGATTCTTATGTGTTTTTTCCTGTAGAATCCATTTCTGCCATGTACATTTTTGTATTGTGCATAATGAATTAGTTAATTAGCATATTTGCCACATGGGCGAAAATAACAGGGTAAACCCTATAACAATTTGATAAAAGGGTTTACCAAACTTTTCTCAGTTGATTCTTATGTGTTTTTTCCCGTAGAATCCATTTCTGCCGTGTACATTTTTGTATTGTGCATAATTAATTAGATAATCAGTATATTTGCCGCAAATATGCGAATTATGATTATCTAATTAATTATGCACAATACAAAAATGTACACGGCAGAAATGGATTCTACAGGAAAAAACACATAAGAATCAACTGAGAAAAGTTTGGTACCCCCTTTTATCGAATTGTTATAGGTTTTGCCCAGTCTATATAGTACACACTTGCACAACGTTGAAAGAAGGAAAAAGCAGCTATGATTATCTTTTTGTGCGTGAGCGAAAGGGCAGTGATGTCCGGTTGAGGTGGAGATGGAGACATTTCAATGGCCGCCGGTTCGTTTTCGCTCGGCTCTTGTCGGCTGCACTTGATGAAAAGGACCCATATACGGTAGACGACCGACCGACCGTACACCGATTATTATTTTGGTGTCAGCATGTTAGCACTGGAAATACTGTGTTCTTTAAATTGTGAATACTGAATAATCCCGTAAGGAAGAATTATTCATTCTTTCATAACGCCTCATCATCTCTGCTAATCACTATGATGGCAGTATGGACTTATTTTAAGAGGAGATCCATGTGAATGGATGGAGGCTAATCACTTTGATGACTCATCTCTGCCATTCAGGTGGTATAGTAATAGAATTATGCATTATTTTATAATCTAATCCTATACCTTTTTTTAAAACGTCCGCTTAATTAGAGCATGGTGTATATAGGTGGGCCTTGCTGTATGTTGTGCCACGCAGTCAGGACACTTTAAACAAAACAACTACTACTTGTGCAGAGAGGCGAGGAGGAAGAGAGGCGTTCTCACATGCCCTATTTTCCTGTACAGTTTGCTGTATATTTTCTGCTGTGGAAACATCAATGGAAGCGACCTTTTACAGGCAGAATAATATATTCTCATTCTCTCAATATATTCTATATATCATCTATATCATTATCACAGGGGTGCGGGGGTTAACAGAGCTGTTCTGCGTCTTAAAATCTCTTCATTCCACTCCAAACATATCGCGAAATATCAACTTGCACGTTCGCTCATAGATTATTTTATAATCTAATCCTATAATAAAGCCAGCAGAGAAGCAATTATTAACCTATATAACAGACTAGCGTATTGACACAGTTGACAAATGGATGCACAAGACGGCCGTCTTGTGCATGCCGGCACTATGTAGCTTATTTTATATTTTAGGTTTAAAGTTAACTTCTTACAGTGGCAGAAGGGTACCCGACATCCACTGTCAGAATATGAAGCCGACTAACCACGTATTGTCGCTATGGTGACAAAATATATAAGCCTAATTAGAATACTTCTATTAAAATCCATCTGTGTTGTCTAGAAAGATGAAGTAAAGAAAATTGCTAACTTTTGTCATTATTACAGAATTTGTGACACAATTTTTAAATCTGCATTATAAGCAACACAATACAGAGATACATTACAATATCCACAATCCCTCAGCACTCTGCTCAGCTGTTCAGAATGATTATTTGTTAATTGCATGGGCTGCTCTGTCTCAAGTTCAATCTATTCTGTTTGTATGGCTTATTGTGCGTATTGCATATTGCGTTTTGCATATTGCTTTGCATTCCTTGGCCCCCAGATCGCTGCTTGCAGCTATATTTGTATTTATATCTGCCACTATGAAAACACTGTGAAAGACACATTTCAAGGTCCTGTGCATTATGGAGTTGCCTACCTATACAGCAGATGTTTCCAGTTGTTTCCTGTTGTCCTGGTTTATCGTCCTCTCTCCCTGCAGTTGGCAAACAATGTCAGCTGACAATGTCAGCCAACTACACATTAAGACAATGTGACTCCTTGACCTTTACATATCCCCCTTGTATTCTCTCTCTCTCTGCCCCTGCCTGCCCCAGGGACCTCATGGTTCAACAGCAACACAAACCAAAGCCCTCTTGTCTCAGCGAGCTCTCAACATCCTCCCTCATCTGCCCTCAGATGAGCCAAAGACAAACACATGCTGAATGCATGCCATATACACACATCGCATTTGTGACATTTAGTTGGCATCCTTATCTGAAGTAGCTTACAACATGGGTGACAGCAGAATGAGCTTCAACTCCCTAGTTCACCAACATGACAAGCAACACCATGAGTTACCCAGGTCAGAATCAGATGATTGTGGTCCAAGACTGCCTGGTCATGCAAGGGAGAGTAAGTAGCCTTGGGAACCAAGGGTTCCGGAGCCATGTGGCCCATAGGTCAGGAGCTCCTGTTTCCCTAGCGTGAAGCAGCTTGTACTGTACACCCCCTGGACATGACACTAGTATGTCGCAGGGACTTACCCCCAATCCAACCCTTGATGCTGAGTGCCAAGCAGGGAGGCATTGGGTCCCATTTAATAGTCTAGACACTATCTATATAGGCACAAGGCCACTGAGCTGGTCATGTTAGGTGGAAGGAAATGGCTCCTTGTTAATCACATTAAACCTGATGTCCTTATTTTGGGAATGTCATTATAGGTGAAAAATATTCAAAACATATCCAACAAGAAATTAATATAGCTTAAAAAATGTAAAATGCATTTCAAATATTTTCAAGAACAGTGATTATAGCAGATCTATAAGCTCACAATGCTTCACATCGCAACACGTGAGCTTGTACAGTAGATCTACTATTTTTCAAATAGGGCTCAAGTGGTTAAGTATACGTACACTTTTACATCATATTTGACAAATATTACACACTTACATGCTAGTTTCAGTGATTTTTGAGGTACAGCATGCATATATAGAATGACATATATTAAGACCAACTTTATTACAGGATTGCAATTGCATCCAAATTAAATATTTGGAAGAAATTACTTTGCTAACAGAGATCAAGATATATGTGATATTATAGGAATAGTTCTCACTTCTTTAGTTTGAAATAGAGAACTGTCACAAAATAGAGTACAGTGGAAATATTTGAATGTGATCTCCTCTTCCTTTCTGACAAAACAAAAACATGCTTAATTTCTGTGTAACAGCATGATGTTAAAACTATAGTATAAAAGTGGGGAAATTATTGAGAAGTAATTATCTGCAGTAATCTCTGCAGTTGCCACTCCTCCAACATGGCACACTAAATTGTAGCGGCTCTCTAAAAGCATTCCTTGCTACAGCAGGTTTTTATTGAGAGCAATAGATGACCTAAGCTATACTAATGACATTCTAAACCATATTCATCTATTAGTCTTAACTGATGGAAATTGGGACCATATCCAAAATATTGGCCGTATACAAACACAGCTCCTCGGGCACATACAGCACACATTGATGCCTGGATTTATGCACAACACACACACACACACACACACACACACACACACACACACACACACACACACACACACACACACACACACACACACACACACACACACACACACAGACACACAGACACACAGACACACACACACAGACACACACACACACACACACACACACTCCACCCAACCCTGTGGAACAGCCATCAGTCACAGCGTGCAGGCGCTGCGGGTCTGGGGGCATTTACATAGATAGATGATGGAGAGATTATGGGGCACCGGGGTTATTAATCACTCTGGCTGAGAAGGAGCCGAAGAATAGTGGCTCCACTGTGTCACTGTTCTCTCCAGGGGTGTCTCTTTACCTGGGGTATACCTCCTCTCTGTGCTGCTTTCTGTCTCCTCGAGCGTTTTCCAGCTCCACTGCAGTATTGTTAGGAGTGTCTTGGTATTCTGTATGGCTGCAGGGTATGTGTGGTGTGTAGGTACGGCTACATTCTACTATAAGGGATTAAATCCAACATATCCTGGTTGAGATACAGCAGGAAGTGTCATTTCACATTTCCTATGAGGTCATGATTTCTTGAGTGTTTTTTTTTTTTTTTAGGATAGTGGGCGACGGGCACTTGTCTTTTTTTTCTGTCTTTATTGAGATAGACAGTAGGGAAGCTGAGAGGGACATGGTGAAGTGGAAGCACATGAGACCGTCTCTAGTTCCAGTGGGTGTGCAGTATATCCAGTATATGCTTCTGGTCCTGGAGGCGTGCCTCTGTACTATAGATAAATATTTGGCTCCTGGATAATCCTAACGTGTGAGTGATGCCACAAATATTTCTTAATGCTTATTAGCATTACGAATGTATAGGTTCTTGTGATTTGACAGTCTGCAGAAGGCACAGCCAAATGAGTAAAAAGAAAAAAGAAAAATTACGAGGCTGACAAAATGTCGGCTCTCAGACTTAAATCGGCTCTCAAATTAGTATTTTTATGTTGCATTTGTTTGTATCTCTTCTGGTATGGCACAGTAACCTCTGCTTTCTTAAAAGACTTGAGACCCTGTCAAAGTCCCATGTTCTACAGTACTGTATATATTCCACATAGACGGTTAACAATTTAACACTGTATGCATTCAAATTTGTATGACCCTCCCTGGACAAAAAAACTAAACAAAAACAGTACACCTCCCCTCAGACTAAAATAAAAAAGCAACACCCTCACCTATTTCCCATGTCACAAACCTTTTCAAATGGCCTAATATGCAATATTTGTTTGAGGGTGTCTTTATTGTGATGTTATTCTTCTGTACCTACTACACCTATGCCCTGTATCTGTAACTTTTACTGCTGTTCTGTCTCTTTCCTCCACAGAATAAACTAGAAAAAGTGCTCCTCGGAGCACAGGTCTCCGCCAGGTCAGGTACGTTATTGTGGCCTCCTGGTGGCGCTATAATATGCCAATGTGAAAAGGGTGCCATTTGTTCAAGCCAGGGCTTTTCACTGCAATCGGACACTGCATTCATGATTTGAGGCATTTTGTTCCAAAAATATGTTTTGCTAAATTAGACCTGCTGGTGGCGCTATAACAGGCCAATGTGAAAAGGGTGGCATTTCTTCCTCGGCCTAATAGAAATGTGCGTGTGAAGAAATTTCACGGAAATTGCAAGCTGCATTCATGATTTGAGGCATTTTGTTCAAAACGGACCAATCCTGCAAACTTTGGAAGCCAATCTTAGGCAATCAGGATGGAATATGGGAAATCGGATAAATCTGTGTTGATCACATGACTATAAGAGATACTGTGTACCGATTTGTGTGATGTTTGGACAAAATCTGTAGGAGTAGTATCAATAAATGTGTTTTGCACATTCGGCCTCCTGGTGGCGCTATAACCGGCCAATCTGAAACATTTGGGCCAGAGGTTCTGAATTGGCATCCAGGGAGTGTGCGTGCACAGTTTCGCAGCGGCCGGGGCAAACGGTGCCAGAGATTAGCTGCTAACGGACGGACAGGACGGACGGACACACGGACGGACGGACGTACGGACGGACAGGGGGTAAAACATACTCTCTCGCCATGCCTTTCGGCCTGGCGGAGACAATGAATGGCATCTACAGTATCTATGTACTCTATTCATCATGTATCAGTTTGGGAGTCCTTGACATGAAAATGTTTGAGAACCACAGGTCTAATACATTGAACCATGGAGTCATTGTGCATCATTGATTGTCCTTGGACTGGATTTCAGTCTGTCCCCTGGATTTAAAAACTTTCTTTCACCTGAATAGAATAGTGTTGTTTGAACACATAACACCCTGGGCCACATTTATTGTCTCCGCCACCTCACGATGTGGCCCATAACTCTTGAAGCGTAGTTCGTACGATCAAAATCCTTTTTCCCTGGTTTTATTTGATCATGATGCAACTGGCCATTTGTGCTACAGTATAGGCTTGATTTTCCGGAATTTCGCGCTTTCTTCAGAACACACTTTTTGCTGCTATTCCTACAGATTTTGTCCAATCTCACGCAAATTGGTACACATTATCTCTGGGGTCATGTGATCAAGATGTATTACTCAGATTTTTCCGATTCCATCTGTTATCGTCACTCCTAGCCAGGGCCGGACTGGGACCGAAATTCAGCCCTGACATTTTGGTCCGAACCGGCCCACCACCCCCCGGGCCGTTTTGTGAACGGGGGGGGGGGAGTCCGTTTTGTCAACGGGGGGGGGGGGGAGTTTCACAGTTTCAGACCAGTCCTGCACATGAACTCTGCAGCCGCACTGAGGCCCCTGCTGAAAGCATCCCAGCCCAAACATTAACGTAACTAATAATTGGGCCGTGCGACCCGGAAATAACCGTAATAATCCTAAAACGGGAGCGGATTTTTTATTTTTTATTTTTTTTGCCCAGTGGCCCACTGGCCCAGCGGCCCACCGGGCATTTGCCCGGTACGCCAAATGGCCAGTCCGCCGCTGCTCCTAGCCTCCAGCTACAGTAATAATAGCGTTGCCATTTCCAACACATTTATAACTTTAGAGAATACCATACCAGGTTCTCATGGCTTTTCTGGCACAGTACCTTTGTCCTCTTCTTTGTTTGGCCCAGGACTGTTCTGCTGATGCAACGTGCCCTTGTCGGTCAGCGTGACGTTTCGTGGTCTGCTTGCCGGTCTCCTGTTGGTGCGGCTGCGGCCATTGTTTTGCTCCTCTGAAAACACGAAGGTTTAACACTAGACAGGAAAACTAAGCTAATTAAATAAAGTGTTCTTGTCCAACAAGTACAGCATTCTAAGGAAATCTTCCATCAATCTCACTCTCTGTGGCATGCACCGCACTGGCGGTTCGCTCACAGTGTCTTCATTGCTTCCGTGTCTATGAATCATGTCTGTATGGAAACTGGTGCAGCCTTTTAAGGGACTCCACCTGCCCAAACGACTCATAACATCATTGGAAATGTCATAGCACTAATCAACAATGGGCTTCTTTTGAAAAGCATCTTTGAAAAGCAAAACCCAGGAAAAGCAAGCAATCATAATGGAAAAATTCCATTATGCTTGCTTGCTTTTCCTCGGTTTTCATGTTTCATTATTATTTACGGTGTGGCAGCAAACCGTCCAGCCCTCTAGAACAGTGTTTGTCTGTATGTCCCCTTAGTAGACCGTCGATATGGCCCAAGGACAGGAGCCCAATCACAGAGCTATAACATATAACACTGCTGCACGTCCCCACAAAAGTCGACTGTAGGGTGGGTGATGGCTCCCTATTGATCTAACAATCTATCAATTGATCGTTTGTCGAAGTAAACACAGATAAATGTAATCTAGTTGGACAGTAAAAAAATGATCTTGTCATGTAATAAGCAACATAGCAACATAGGCTAAACAAATATACAGTAAGTGTTCTACCAGCCTATTTCATTACATGCATAATACTCATAAACAGATGATATAGCTGCAATGCTGCCTCTTATCCTCTTCTTCTTTCCTCTTTTTCCTAAACTGGGCACTTGAGGAGTTTCACTGGGAGGGCGCAACGCTTGCAGTGGAACATGCTTTCACTCCCAGTTCCGACACACTCTAGTTGCTCTTCGAAGAAAAACTCGACATGCTTTTACATACTTTTCCTTGCCACCATCGTCTCCGTCCTTTCTCTCTCTCTCTCATGATATCTTGATGAGATTGAATGTTTAAGCACACAATTGCGTGAGGCAGAAGCTCCTTCACTTTTGACAGACTGGCTATTTCAAGCCAGCCAGCGCTGACGCCTCATCTTTACACGTGCATCTTTCTCTTTTTGTAATCTCCCTTGTGGAATTTGGCTTGGCTTTTGTCTAGAACAGCACTCCATAACATTTTGAAACTATAAAAATGTAATTAGGGCTCCGACCCATTCTGCTTGTTATATGAATTTTGAATTGTGAGTGAGTGACCGAGGTAGAGTGTTGAGACACTTTGAGACTCTGAGAGCAGCGGAAGGATGCAATGGCGCCATAATTTGCGACGACAGGTGGAGTACTCTGTTCCTCGCAGCTGTTTGCTCTGGTAAATGTACCCGCCATTGAGTGACCCCAATGGGACGTGACACCTCGACCCCCACCACCCACCTTCCACCCTCCACCATATCATCCCATGGTTCCCTTTTCCCCCCCATCGTGTTCCTTCTCTCTTCAAACATTCCATACAGAATCCTTTTCTCAAGGTGGTTTTCTGTTGTGCTGTTTGAGGCTTTTATAGATGACAGCCACGGAGACTATAGTGTAAGTGGTGCTTTTTGTTAACAACGAGAAGCACCACAGGAGCACGTGTGATCCTGTGATCACACCATGGCTTTGACCCTTGTACTCGTTGATCCAGGAACTGAGGCACATTCTACTGATGCACCCATAAGTCACTCTGGATAAGAGCTTTGGCCATATACCTAAAATGTAAATGGCCAAAGTGGTTGGTGGGTGGGTGGATATATAGGGTGGACATATATCTAGGTGAGTTGATGGATGAATGGATGGATGGATGGATGGACATACAATGAATAATAGAACAGTGGATGCATATATCAAAGCACAGGGGCTTGCTGGATACATTTGAATAAGGTCCTGAGATATAATTTGATGATAGAAAAAACCCTGAGAAACACAAATGTAATTTTATTTCAACAATGTGGAAAGCATATCATCTTGTTAGCTACATTATATGAACATAAAAAACGGTTTAAATCAAACTCAGAAAAACATTAAGTAGGTTTACAAACTGGCTGCTCTGAGCAACTATCTAGAAAAAAACAGTGTTCTGATACATGAACCCAAATATACCTCACAGCCAAAACCTACTATATGTATTTTTAGGAGATTGCGGTGAATCAATTTTAGGTAATTCACAATTTTTTATATTTGATAAATGTAAATGCATCTACTTGTCACATTGCCAGACCCTCCATTAGGCAGGAGCTATAGCATTGGCCTGTTGAATCAAATCCCCTGTATTGGCCGCTAGGAAATTTGATTAACTTTGAGTGCTTTAGACTAGAGAGGAGCAACAACAATGGATTATTCTTATTCTGCTGTGAAGTGATATACAGTACAGTACAGTATGGCTCTGACATCTGTCTTGGAATGGCGACAGCCCACACGTTCAAATCAACAACAAAAACTATGAGCTAGTTATTAAACATTTATGCATTTATTGTGCATCAATTAATATCAGTAATATACAGTGGTAGCCTTTTTGGAATTTCATGCATTTAATATGTAATTGATGCTACATTTGCACTGCTCACAGTTCAGAACAATTCATTACATTTTCCCCATTTTTTCTCAACTTAGTGGCAGGACTCGCAGCCAACCACCACTGTTGGACTAGGGAGGGTGTGTAGACGAAATCTTAGCATGGAGTCGACAGCTGTTTCTTTTCACTTGACAGTGAGGAGTTTCATTGGCAGAGTGTGACACATCTCGCCCACTGAACAGGCACCCTGACCAAAGTCACCAACACTGCAAATTGTTTTTGTTGGGCGCCGGTGGACAAGTGCTTTACACGTCGTCCTCAAATGCCCTGCTTCACAGTTATTATTTATTTTAATCGTGGAGGTAATGTCATATATTTTAAAGAATAAAGCTGTTCTTCAGCCAAACAGGCACCAAACTATTGCTTTTTTCAGTCAGGAACACTCACTCACATCATAAGTAGATTTAACCATTTATTGCAACAAATGGAATACAGTTAAACTTGGCGTTAATGGCTCCACTCTTAAGATTTTCCCTACATTTTGCTAAGCAGCATGCTAAGTAAAATCAGGGAACGCTATGCGTTATAACTCCCTCCAGTGTAGGAGGGAGTTATATTTAAACGGACCGCCTTGTTGAGGGAATGAGGTGTGATTGGTGTGTAGAAAAGAGTGGCTGATTGAAAGCAATCAGCAGACTAACAGCTGATTACAGCTGAGGCGCGTATAACTCCCGTGCCCTGCATGAACTAACAGGATGCTTCGTACTGTATCTTAAAAATAATAATAATAATAATAAATAAAATAAAATGTTTTTCATTCCTCAAACAATTTCTTTGCCAAAATTCAGCAATAGTTCAGCACAAAATAAATGCCGCATCGGACTGGACCCCCTTTAATCGCACTAGTCCAGAGGATGCAATGAACACATTTTGCAATTCCGGTTGACAAAGACATTGCACATTGAGGTGAATGGCTAGATGAAGGCCTATCAATAGAGCACATGTTATCGAATGGCTCAAATTAACTACAAGGATTATACAACGGAAATCTTCCATTACTTTGATTCTGTGCTGACTATACAGCGCAGTGTGGTATGGTGCCACCCTGAAATCCATCCCTCCTGACTTTGATTACCTAATTTCTGGGTGATCGCTCTCTGAGGCCCGCCGCCTGGAGGCTCTGACATGATGTGGAGAAATGTCACCAGCCGTCACCAAGCTCACCGGCCCAATCCATCAATCAGCATGCCTCCACCTCAGTGCCTGGCTGTGTGTGTGTGTGTGTGTGTGTGTGTGTGTGTGTGTGTGTGTGTGTGTGTGTGTGTGTGTGTGTGTGTGTGTGTGTGTGTGTGTGTGTGTGTGTGTGTGTGTGTGTGTGTGTGTGTGTGAGTCAATGAGGTAGGGTGGGTGTGCGAGTCTGCGCGCACACACACTGGTAGTGATGGGGAATGCGTGTGGGTGTTTGTGTGTGTGGGTGTGTGTGTAAATCTGAGCATGCGCGACATCATACAGTATGTGTGTATGCAAGTGGGTATGAGAGTGTAGGTTAAGCTCTATGGTGAGGTGAGGTGAGGGAGAGAGAGGTGGGGAGTGGGGGGGGGCTCTCCTAAATGCTCCGTCTTTCCCCATTTATCAATTACTATACGCTGGAAGTGGGAGGCTGACAGAGGATGAGCAGATGGTGTGTGTGTGTGTGTGTGTGTGTGTGTGTGTGTGTGTGTGTGTGTGTGTGTGTGTGTGTGTGTGTGTGTGTGTGTGTGTGTGTGTGTGTGTGTGTGTGTGTGTGTGTGTGTGTGTGTGTGTGTGTGTGTGTGTGTGTGTGTGTGGACTGTGTGTGTGTTATTTTGTTTGTCTATGTGCTTATGATGTGGATATCTGTGGTGCGTACTTTGTGCACATATGGGTTTGTGCGAGTAAGAAAGTGAAGGAGTGATTGTGTACAATAATGTGTAAGAGAGAGATGAAAACACACAACAGAGATACAGGTGTGTGTGTGTGTGAGAGATTTACTGTACACAGGTGGGAAGGGCAGAGGCAAGGTGGAATCCTCTCACTTAACCTCCATGATAGCCAATCAACCCTCCTGTACCTCAAAGAGCTGAGAGGAGCAGGCAGAGGCATCTTTCGCAGAGAGGACATGTTAGATAGCTGCCTTTTCTCATTGTTCTGCATGAACACATTTTATGTCATTGTCACATGGTTCATAAAGCTGTTAAACAAAACCTCCTTTGTGTTATTTGGCAGAAGGAACTGAAAGTGCATGAGATATCTTGCTCACAGACAATATATGTGGGATGCTGACAGTTTCTACACCTTAAACATCAAGGTGGAGGTTGTGATTGCAGAGACTAGTACAAACTACACATTATTATTCTCAGGTTGAACTCTCTCATTCATGGAGAACGATACAGAACAATTTAATTGCATATTGCACATTGCTGATTTAGCAGACAGCCAACAGCATCTACTAATGAACTTAGATTTATAAACTACGGTAGGCTACAACCATCTTCGTGGTATACAATTTCACCTTTGCATGCGCAAATCTCACCAACAAGCACAGAGGACCCAAAAAAAAATACAAAAAAATTCAAGGGTACAATTTTCTTTCCCTGAAAACTTTCAGAACTTCCTAAATCTACTTTCCAGCCAGACTTTCGGTTGCGCAAATCTTGCCGCCTCCTTCAGTCGGGTAGATGTGTTTTTCACCCCCTCTCCGCCTCCCCTCCCCGTCCTCCTCTCCACTGCTCTTAACTGCGTACCAGCGGTTCTAGGGGCTGTCATATTGCATCAGCGCGCTGCTGATTACTTCCACCTTGTCTCCCTCGTCAAGAAATGATTCTGACACGCACTCACACCCTGCTTTCTCCGCATCAATATGCGTGCAATGGAAAAACTGCAGACAGTAAATAAATAATGAAAGGGAAGGTGGGGGGGATGTCGCTCTCCCCTCTCTCTGTCTCCCTCTCTCTGTCTCAGTCTCTTTCCTCTATGTGTGTGCGAGTGACTCACAGCAGCAAAGTGTTATGTGCATTGTGTAAGGGGATGTAAGAGTGTGTACTGTAAGTTGTGTGCAGCGGCATACAGTCTCCCCACAGTTGGAGATGGAGTCTGAGAATTGTGGGGGATTTTTCATGGATTTCACACCACCAACAAATCCAAACTTATATAATGAGCGTGCACAGAAAAACACAAACTGGGCATGAAATAGCACATGGGGGTATATACTGTACTTAGGCAGTGGTTCTCAAATCCGGTCCTGCAGGGAGCCCAGACTACCCCTAATTTTCCATTCCAGCAGGTATGAGCTACATTCTGCTGGAGTCACAGGTATAAATTAGGCCCCGATTAGATGTCTAGAATGAAAAAAACAGCAGTATTCTGGGTCCCCAGGACCGAAGTTGAAAACCACTTTCCTCAGGTATATACTTATGTATGGTAGGTATGTACTTAGGTGCTGGTTTCTGCCTCATATTCATAAGCCAACACACCATGTAGTCAGTCCAGGTTAATTGCCTACCGTCCAATTGTGTCCGCTCCCCCCACATTTCTCTAACATTCTCCATAATTTCCATTCTCCACGCGGAGCAGTCCCTCATTGAATGTGTGTGTGCAATGTGTGTTGGGTTTTGGAGTGCTGAGAAGTATGCCAGAGGACTGAGTGAGTATCGCCAGTCAAAATCCCTAAAGGAATTATCACAAGAGTCAAGCATTTCAGCTGAGGACATCGGGAGGGTAAACATCACCTGATCACCCCAGTTACCCTGCTGATTTGTCACCATGGTAACCTGTTGCAATTGCATTTACACAGCTTATTTAACACTTAATTTCTATATTAATGCTAAGAGATTCATTAAAATAAAAAATAAAAAATAAATTCTGTACAGTTGGAAATCTGTTCAATACACATTTCAAGACCATAAGGTGTTCAGATTGAACTGATGCGTTAATAATTTCAAGCCACACTACTTTATGTTGCTTCTATCCATGCAGGGGGGAAATTGGGAGTATTTACCAGTATCATATATCATATATATATATCTTTCATTTTATCAAATGGTTGATACCTTTGGTATGTATTTATGTGTATGTATAATTTATTTCACATACATTACCTGTATATTCCGTTGGGATAATTCGGCAGTTGATCAGTCAGCACCATCCGTGACCTCTCTGCTGAAAACATGATGAAACTTGGCCATAGAACATGGTTACTGTGGGTGGATGCTAAAGTTATTGGCTGAGGAGACAATGGAATTTATCCAGGTGCAAAGGAACAGTGACCTTTTTCGGTTCTCAGAATGGGTGAGTAATCGCGAGGCTGGCCAACTCAATTGATGTAAACGAAAAACGTTGTACCAAATAATTCAACTTTCTAAAAAAATAATGTATTTATCAATAAAAACACCCTATCAACTAGTTGGGCATGATCTTACATTTAATTTTAACAACTATTTAATAGTCATTGAAATAAATCAGTGTTTCTCAACCTTTTTTGGGCCAGTGCCCCTATCCAATGCACTTCCCTTACCGCCTTCTACACTCAATTAAAATCTAAGATTTATTTTTATTGTGTATTGTGTTTATATAATTTATAAAACATGTAATCAATTTTCAAATATCCAATTTTACATTAAACTGGACTGTTAGTATGTGATTATTATGTAATTTTTAGCCTACTTCCCAGAGAGAGAAAGAAAGTTATGATTATAAGTAGAATTGTACAGTATATGGATGTCAGGCCCTGTCATATCTGGCCACTCTCACAGCACTGAATGTCAGGGCTGTCATGGTACTGACCATGATACTGACCATGATAATGTCATCATCAGTATCATGTCAGTATTGTGATCAGTATCATGTTAGTATCATATACAGTATCATGGTCAGTATCATGTCAGTATCATGGTCAGTATCATGTCAGTATCATGGTCAGTATCATGTTAGTATCATATACAGTATCATGGTCAGTATCATGTCAGTATTGTGGTCAGTATCATGTTAGTATCATATACAGTATCATGGTCAGTATCATGTCAGTATCATGGTCAGTATCATGTCAGTATCATGTCAGTATCATGTCAGTATCATGATCAGAATCATGGTCAGTATCATGTTCAGTATCATGTCAGTATCATGGTCAGTATCATGTCAGTATCATGGTCAGTATCATGTTCAGTATCATGTCATGTCAACATCATGCTCAGCATCATGCTCAGTATCATGTCAATATCATGGTCAGTATCATGTCAGTATCATGATCAGAATCATGGTCAGTATCATGTCAGTATCATGTCAGTATCATGTCAGTATCATGATCAGTATCATGGTCAGTATCATGTCAGTATCATGATCAGTATCATGGTCAGTATCATGTCAGTATCATGATCAGTATCATGGTCAGTATCATGTCAGTATCATGATCAGTATCATGGTCAGTATCATGTCAGTATCATGATCAGTATCATGGTCAGTATCATGTCAGTATCATGATCTGTATCATGGTCAGTGTCATGGTCAGTATCATGATCAGTATCATGGTTAGTATCATGGTCAGTATCATGATCAGTATCATGGTCAGTATCATGTCAGTATCATGATCTGTATCATGGTCAGTGTCATGGTCAGTATCATGATCAGTATCATGGTTAGTATCATGGTCAGTATCATGATCAGTATCATGGTCAGTATCATGTCAGTATCATGATCTGTATCATGGTCAGTGTCATGGTCAGTATCATGATCAGTATCATGGTTAGTATCATGGTCAATATCATGGTCAGTATCATGTCAGTATCATGATCAGTATCATGGTCAGTATCATGTCAGTATCATGGTCAGTATCATGTTCAGTATCATGTCATGTCAACATCATGCTCAGCATCATGCTCAGTATCATGTCAATATCATGGTCAGTATCAAAGAAGAACCGGAAGCGCCATGAAAGACGGCCGCATTCGTACACGCTCCGCGACATCGCAACGTTTTTCCATCTTTTTAGTATTTTTTAGCCTTCTCTTTTTTCCCTACACCGTCGCGTGTCTAAGGAGTTATGACAGACAAGCACTTATGGACATTAGCACAGCGATTACACACAGAATTCCGGACTTTTTTGCTGAAAACCTTCCACTCGGCTGGGTGGGGGGTGGGGCCCCCTTTGTTCCGGATGGATCAACAAACCCCCGACGAAAAAGACCGTGGCGAAGAGGCACGAGAGCGGGTCTTCTCGTAAGAACAACAAAACGTGGATATAAACCTGCACTGCCTTCAATCCTGCTAGCGAACGTTAGATCTCTGTGTGAATCAAGAACAGTGACCACTATGGACGACTTACTGGCGCGCGTTAAATACAACGCAGAGACGAGGAGGACTTGTGTTGTTGTGCTAACAGAGACGTGGCTAACGGAGTTAGCATCTGATTCTTCTATCACTCCTCCTGGCTTCACCGCGTATAGGAAGGACAGAGATCCTGTACTGAGCGGTAAGCAACGTGGGGGGGGAGTTTGTGCCTTGATCAACAACAACTGGTGCAAAGATGTTAAAATCCTAGACAGTCACTGCTCACCAGACCTTGAACTTTTAATCATAGCCTGCCGTCCTTTCTACCTACCACGCGACTTCAGCATCGTGATTGTAGCCGTTGTTTACATTCATCCTGGAGCTAATAAGGACACAGCTATGAGGGAATTACACCAGGCGATCAGTGTACAAGAAAATCGCCACCCGGACTGCGCAGTCATCTGCCTAGGCGACTTCAACCGGACAGACTTAAAAAAGGTCTTTCCCAAATTCCACCAGCATGTCGCCTGCAGTACCCGTGGTGACAATATTCTTGACCACTGCTACACGCCCTTCAAGGATGGATACAAAGCTCTCCGCCGCCCACCGCTAGGAAGCTCTGACCACGACGCCATCCAGCTGCTACCTGCCTACAAACAGAGGCTAAAAAGGGAGCCGGTCGTTGAGAAGGAAATCCGAATCTGGTCTGAGGACACAGACGCTATGCTACAATCCTGCTTCTACCAGACTGACTGGGGGATGTTTAAGAACGCCGCTGGGAATAACATCAACGAACTCTCAGACTCAGTCACTGGCTTTATCAGCAAGTGCATAGATGACATTGTCCCAAAAAAGACAGTTCGGATCTATCCCAATCAGAAACCATGGATGGACAGCGGAGTACGTGCACATCTGCATGAACGGGACGCTGGTTTCAAATCTGGCGACGTGGAAACGCGCAACACGACGCGCGCGGCCCTAAACAGCGCCATCAGGAAGGCGAAAAAGGCCTACACAAAAAAGATGCAAGACAAACTCAGCAGTGGCGACATCAGGAGCACATGGCAGGCAGTACACACCTTGACAGACTGCAAAACAAGAACCAGAAGCGAGGTGAACCCGCCTGCCTCCCTCCCCAACGAACTGAACACTTTCTACGGCCGGTTTGAGATCAGCTCCAACCGCGGCAGCCAAGCGGGGCCATCAGCAGCACCAGCAGAGGAGAACCCTCCTCTAACCATCTCGGAGAGAGAAGTGCGTACAGCCTTCACACGGGTCAACATCCACAAGGCAGCCGGACCTGATGGGATTCCAGGCCGGGTCCTTAAGACATGTGCAGACCAGCTGGCGGGTGTCTTCGCTGACATCTTTAACCTCTCCCTCTCCCTGGCTGTGGTCCCTGCAGGGTTCAAAATGTCAACTATTGTGCCCATTCCCAAAAAGGCCAAAGTGACATGCCTGAACGACTGGAGACCTGTTGCTCTCACCCCGATCGTCAGCAAGTGTTTCGAGAAACTGGTGAGGGAATACATCAGCTCCACGCTACCTGCCTCGCTGGATCCGTGGCAGTATGCATACCGCAAAAACAGATCCACCGACGACGCTATTGCCATGGCTCTCCACACCGTCCTCTCGCACATGGACAACAAGCTGCTGAAGGACAAATATGTACGTATGCTGTTCGTGGACTACAGCTCAGCATTCAACACCATTGTCCCAGCAATACTTGACAAAAAGCTCAGACACCTAGGGCTACACCCAAGCATGTGCGACTGGATACAGGACTTCTTGTCCAACCGACATCAGGTGGTGAGAATGGGCAGCATCACATCCGACCCCCTGACCCTCAACACCGGAGCACCCCAGGGATGCGTGCTGAGCCCTCTCCTCTACTCCCTGTACACGTATGACTGCATAGCCACACATGTCTCCAACACCATCATAAAGTACGCGGACGACACGACAGTGATAGGCCGAATCGTCAACAACGACGAGTCTGACTACAGAGAGGAGATCAAATCACTGGCACACTGGTGCCGTGAGAACAACCTCTCTCTTAACGTCGACAAGACCAAAGAACTGATCGTGGACTTCAGGAGGCCGCGGAGAGACCATGCGCCCATCCTCATCGACGGTGCTGCAGTGGAAAGGGTCAGCGAGTTCAAGTTCCTCGGAGTACACATCGAGGAGGACCTCAAATGGGAGACGCACTCCACACACGTGAGGAAAAAGGCTCAGCAGCGACTGTACTGGCTCCGCCGCCTGAAGAAGCTCGGAGTAGGACGTCGCATCCTCAGGCTGTACTACAACAGTTCTGTTGAAGGCATCCTAACAGGCTGTGTCACGGCCTGGTACGGGAACTGCACTGCCCGAGAAAAGGTCAGCCTACAACGAGTAGTGCGATCGGCAGAGCGGATAATGGGAATCGAGCTCCCAGCGCTCCAGGAACTGTACAAAAAGCGGTGCGTGGTCAAAGCCAAGCGCATCATCAAGGACAAGCACCACCCAAGTCACAGACTGTTCAACCCCCTACAACGACCGCGACCGGGCAAGGGGCTCTACCGCAGTATCAAGAGTTCCACCACCAGATTTTGGTGTAGTTTCAACCCAGCTGCTGTCAGAATGCTGAATGGGGCATAAGCCTGGATGAGTTCAGCAGCCTGACAACAGGCGGGGCAGACTTTTCTGGCTCTTCCTTCCTGAACACACCTGTGGATTATACCAGGGACAATGACTTGGACTTTTAGCCCCCCCTCGGACACACCTGTGGACTACACCAGGTACAAATGACTTTTTGTTGCACTCCCTCATGGAGCTACATGCGGATTATACTAGGGTCAGTCCACTCTAGGTGGACACGCACTGACCTTTTGCACCTTAATCCCTTGTATAACGCACTGACTTTTTTGGGTCTTTTTATTGTGCTCCTTTTCCTCTAAGCACCTTAACGTCCTTTGTCTATCATGCACAGTATAAGTATAACATGCACAGTATACAATACATTGCTGCTATGCTCAGGCACCTTAGTTTAGTTCTTTAGTTTTTTTATTATCTCAGGTAATTTGTAAATATGTAGATAACTTGTCTGGCCTTCTGTTGCTCTCTTGTTTTTGATCTCCTTCCCACCTGCCCCCCTCTTCTTCTCCCCCCCCCCTCTTCTTTCTATGGAAACTAACGTTGCGATGGGAACGATGTACAAAAAAGAATTTCACCCACTTTTTTACCTTGTAAACCTGTGATGTGACAATAAAACTGATTCTGATTCTGATTCTGATTCATGGTCAGTATCATGTAAGTCACATCTATATGCCAACAACGCGTCGCATCGTGACAAGTTGTTGGCTTGTAGATGTGTTCTTTTCGGAAAGCAACACCGTCTTACGACGGAGTATAAATTAGGCTTTAGTAGCCTTTCTACCAGTACAAGCCCCATTCAACACTTAAAAAAACTTGCAACTACACTATTAAGAAACGACACCTTATTTGACTGAGTTACTGAAAAAAAGTCTAGCAAGAAGTGAATAAAATGTGCACTTGAATATATTAAGTGCCCCCCCCCCTCGCAAGAGCACCTCAGCACCCCCCTTTGAAAAACATTGCCCCCCAAACTCTGTACGACCCCTGGAGTTGCTGTACCGCCCCCGTTGAGAAACACTAAAATAAATGGATCACCAAAGCTCTGAATATAATTATTAATTTGGGTAATAATGTCAGTCAAGTTGACTAACAACTTGATGTGACCACCATTCAAGGAGACATTTTGTACATTGTGCAAAAAGACCCTGGTTGCATCCAAAACCAGATACTAACGAATTACATACTACACAGTATGCTATTAACAGCCTACTATTTAAGCAGTAGGGTTTCACTTCGGACATAATAAAAAGTAATTTGGCATACTATGGGATTTCGGATGCAGCGGCCCATCCGAAATCACATACTTACTTACTCTTTAGTATGTCCGAAGTGATACCCTACTGCTTAGTAGATACTAAATAGTAGGCTGAAAATAGCATACTGTCTAGTATGTAGTACGATGTGGTTTTGGACGTAACCCATGTGACAGGAAATGTCAGGTCAAAGGTTCTTTCTTGGTTTACCTATATAGATCCTAGATTACTGAGGCGCTACACTGTCTCTGCATTTGATGTATGTGTTTACCTTGCTTACTGTAAGTCGCTCTGGATAAAGAGTGTCTGGTAAATGCCTAAATTGTAAATTGTAAATGATATCAAGAGAGAAGGACACCTAATGACCTCGTAGCGCGACAAGCGAGACTAAACTAAGAGATACGTATTATGTGGGGGAACAAAAACATATTTATAGAACAGAGTATTAGATTTGAAATCTTCTCAACAAGGCTATATGTGCATACGTGTCCATTATAAAGCCTATCAAATTAGTTTTTACATTTAAATCTCAAATGGTGTAACTGGTTACACCATTTGACTCCTATCAAAAGCCTTTCCGTTAGAGGCCAATTGTGTCAAATATTTAAATGTTTAAATTGAATATTACACATTATGATGCTGATTTAAAGATGTAGCTAATACACAGCCTACTGTTGTACACAAACAGCAGTTTTATCTGTACAGTGTACAATTAATGAACAAACAAATAGCTGATCTTGTAAACTGGTTATTGCATAGGGTTAATTCTATTTTTTTCCCTTTACTTTAAGCATTCAATGACTATTTATAGTGAGTTATAATCACGCTATGGATTCTAAAAGTGATTATAATGAATTATAACAGGGATTATGATATATTACAACTATGAGAATTATAATACACTGCCCCAAAAGTGTACAACAACTAAGTATTATAATACTTGACCATATAAGTCATTATATTATTGTTATCAAGCACAATGACTATTTCTGAGTGCTTATAACTAAATTATACAGTGTTGTAAGCAGATTATAATGCCTTGTTAATAACACATTACATAGCACGTATATATATATATATATATATATATATATATATATATATATATATATATATGTATATGTGTGTGTGTGTGTGTGTGTGTGTGTGTGTGTGTGTGTGTGTGTGTGTGTGTGTCTCTCTCTCTCTCTCTCCTTCACCATTACCCATCAACCCTGTGTGCCCTGTGTGAAGAAAAGAAGCACCATCGGAGCCTGAGGGTTTTAAAATCCCAGTTCCAGAATGTGCCGAGCGTAGCAGAGGAAGGAGGTGGGCGATGGATTAGTGGGAGCCCAGCCTCTGATGTTATTTAATCTCACCAGTCTCGCCGTGAGCGAGTGAGCAAGCCAAACCAGCCAGCCAGCCAGCCAGCCTGCCATCCAAGCCTAGCCAAGCCTAACCAAGCCACGCCAAGCCAAGCCAAGCCAAGCCGTACCCTTGATGCACATTATGGCCTTATGATCACCCAGTCCAGTGGATTTGCACAGAAACGCCACGCGTTTGCCACAGCCATCACCATTCACCTCCACAGACATCCCCACTGCTGTCACTGCTGCTACATAACGGTTCTGCCAAACGTCTCCCTGCCTGGATCTAAACAGCCAGCAGCTCCAATTGTCAAAATGGACGTGGTGATGTGGCGAGAGCATTGCTCAGCCAACAGCGGGAGGAGAACGGTCTCGCTTGATTTCCCACCGTCTCTCAACGCCTGCCTTTGCCCGTCTTTTTCTCTCTCCCCTGTGTGCCACACACACACGCACGCACGCACGCACGCACACACACACACACACACACACACACACACACACACACACACACACACACACACACACACACACACACACACACACACACACACACACACACACACACACACACACAGTTATCCTCAGCCTTAACCAAATGTGCTTCTGTCCTTCCTCATCTACTGCCCTCTCTCTCTCTTTCCTTCTCCTCCAGCCTTGCTCCACCTCCTGTAGCCCACTTATTCTCAGCTTTAGCCTAAATATGTGCCTCTGTCCTCCCTTCCTCCTTTTTCTACTGTGCCTTTCTCATCCCTCCACACATACACACACGCACGCGCACACATGCGCACACGCACACGCACAGGCACACGCACACGCACACACACACACACATGCTCTCACACACACACACACACACACACACACACACACACACACACACACACACACACACACACACACACACACACACACACACACGCCTTTACCCCCGCCACCCCCACCCGGAAATCGCTCAATTGCACAAGCCATCTCCGGAGCCTGCGTCTCCCTTCAGCCCCCCGCCCCCCACCCACCCACCCTCACCATCACTATCCTCACTCCTCTCACTCAGCCCCGCCACCCCACCCCCCCCAGCACCCCACCCCCTCCTCCCCAAGTGCATTCCAGCATGACAAACCCCATGGGATTTCAGTAGTCCTTTAAAGCCTGCTGCCTGCCTGCTGCTGGGAACCTGCTCTTCTCCATGCTACATTTTAGTATTCCAGGGAATACGTGACTGGGGAGGCAACCCAACGCTGTTATATATTTCTCACCCCGAATCTCCTCCTCCTGCTTGCCCTATCTGCCGATTGTTGTTTTGCAGTGTGCGTGTGCTTGCGTGTGTGTGTGAGTGTGTGTTTCAGTGTGTGTGGATGATCTTGATCGATCGCTGCTCAGCGTGTCTGTTTTTATATTTTTATTTACAGCATATGCGGCGATAAAGTGTGTGCATTTTCTTTCTTATTAAAATATTTTCATCACCAGGTTTCTTTTTCAGAAGTCTTTTTTTTATTTTAACACATAAAAGCATCACAACAACAATATACAAATTCTTAGTAATCTTTAAAACCAAAACACATTTACACATGCAACAATAGGGTTTTAAGACAATGAGTAACTTATTGAGTGATTTTTGATTTTGGAATGTGTACCGTTACTCTGTGGGAGGAGAAAAGGGACTTTGCAGTTTTGCTCTGCTGTCCGCAGAAGAAAGGTCCAGGCTGTCACTTTAGCTCCAGAACAACATATGCATACTGTACTGTAATTAACTCTAAATTTGAATGTCTTCAAACATAACCTACAATCTCTTATACTGCCTTTAATCCCTACCTCTTAAGACTTTTTAAGACTCTTTAGTGTTCCAAGAACAAAACTACAGAAATATGGTCAGGTTGGTCTTTTTGCAGTTATGTTAGAAGAATCATAATACACAATTCCACAAGAAGTTCACCATCAGAGAGCAGCCTGGCTAATTGGCCATCTTGTGTCATTACAATGGAGTGACGTTCCTCTTTCACTTTATACAAGTGCAACTTGCCCACACAAGACAATGTGCCCTGTACTGTGGTGAAGTTGACATGAAGAGGACCCCTTTTAACATGAAGCCACCAAATAACCAATGCTGCCACCATCCGTGTGCATTGTGCCTCTGAAGGTCGCATTTCCCGAGATGGTCTTACACTCAGTCAGAGGTGCACACTAGAGAAAAAGGAATGGCTTGCATACAAAAACAAAAGACAGAACTGGGTAAAGATAATTTGGCTTGATGCGATAATTCAAAAGTGAAATGAAACAGGGAGAAGAATAATCAGTGGTAGAGATTATTGCTCCAGAGTAGAGTGGGTAGTCAGGTTTTTTCCCCCCCGTTATCATGTATTCGATCGTCATGATCTCTTCCTCCTCGGTTTGACGGATTCAGGATGATTGTTATGATTGTCTATTGAGTCCTTTACATAGGATGCCGGCTGTAAAAAAAGAAAAAAAGAAAAAAAAGAAAAGGAAAAAAAAAAGAAACTCGCTACAGCCACGACACTGAAAAACACATTCATAGACACCAAAAATATACATTATGATACTGTCAAAAGGTACAATAATTACACTGAAAAGGAAATTACAGCATTTAAACCAACACCCAGAATGTTTTTCATTTCATCTTTTTGTCCGCCTCTCTTCTCTTCCACTCGTCGCCATCTCCTTCTGTGGTGAGGTGGGGGAGGGGGGCGGGGTGGTAATGGTGGGGGGGTTCGGGGTTCAGTGAGCCCCTCAAGAGCTGCTGGCAGAAAGTCTGAGTCCCACCGTTTACCCTCCTGTGATGTGTACTGTGTGTGTGTACTGTGTTTGTGTGTGTGTGTGTGTGTGTGTGTGTGTGTGTGTGTGTGTGTGTGTGTGTACGTGTGTGTGTGTGTGTGTGTGTGTGTGTGTGTGTGTGTGTGTGTGTGTGTGTGTGTGTGTGTGTGTGTGTGTGTACTGTGTGTGTGTGTGTGTGTGTGTGTGTGTGTGTGTGTGTGTGTGTGTGTGTGTGTGTGTGTGTGTGTGTGTGTGCGTGTGTGTGGCCGGGGGGCTGTGGTGGGCGGGAGGTCGGTGGCCATGGTTGGCTGCTCTAGAAGAACCACCGGAAAGCTTCACCGGTGTTGACCGGCGTTCTCTGCGGGAGACATAAAGTGAAGGACACAGTGTTACTTTGCAGTTTTCTCACAGCAGTCAAGGAGCTACGTGTCCCTTATATCATTGGTTCTCAAAGTGGGGTCCGGGGACCCCCAGGGGTACTTGAGGGGGTTCCAGGGGGTCCCCAGCTAAATGATGGACAGGAACCAAATGGACCCTTATGGGTTTGTAACTCTGAGAGTGTCCATTTGGTTCCATTCTCAGAGTTAAATTAACATTCATTTTACAATAAGAATTGGGGTCCCAGAGGTATAAATACCATTAAATGGGTGTCCGTAGCCTAATGCATGTTAAACTGGGGGTCCTTGAAATTAAAATGGTTGAGAATCACTGCTAGAGAGCCGTAAAAACCTTCTCTTATGGGGGTCCCTGGCTTATCTTTTCAAATGGGGGTCCGTGGGGTAATAAGTGTCAATTTGGGGGTCCTTGACATGAAAACGTTTGAGAACCACTGCCTTATATATATGGCAGCGATTTTCAAAATGTCAAGGACCCCTTTGATATGCATTAGGCCACGGACCCCCATAACTCTGAGAGTGTACGAATTGATTCGTACACTCTCAGAGTTACAGACCTGTAAAGGTTCATTTTGTTCCTTAGCTGGGGACCCCCCTGGAACCCCCTTAAGGACCCCTGGCGGTCCCTGGACCCCACTTTGAGAACCACTGCTATGTACTGTACCCAAATAGCAAAGTCACTGAAAGAAGAAAAAAACAATATCTGTGCTCAGTCAACTTTCGTCCATGACAAATGCATAACACAACTAGAAAAAGTGCTGAAAAAGGTCAGGTAGGTTATTGTGGCCTCCTGGTGGCGCTATAATAGGCCAATGTGAAAAGGGTGCCATTTCTTCTTAGGTCTTGCACGGCAATCGGACACTGCATTCATGATTTGAGGATTTGAATTTTGTTTTAAAAAAAAGTTTTAATAAATTAGACCTGCTGGTGGCGCTATAACAGGCCAATGATAAAAGGGTAGCATTTGTTCCTCAACATAGTGTGAATGTGCGTGCAAACAGGGATGAGCTGTAGGGGGTGCTCTGGCGCTGGCTGGGGGGGCTGGGAGCTCCACATGCACGCGCGAGCACGCACCGTCAGCTGCGGTCTTAACACCTTAAAGTTTAAACAATAGCCTCTCAAGGTTCGCGCCGTCAGCGGCGAGCCGTTCTCAATAGCGTCTACCTGGCTGCTTTGCATAACATTAGGCTACTCAAAAAAAGCCATGGACTTGAATTGAATGTGTTACATTCCTCTCACAATGAGAGACAACAGTCTCTGCACTGCAGAGTGTGAAGGGGATCGCTTAGAAGAGGACTCAGTTCTCTGAGACAAGACAAAGACAAGTTGTCTGATTATTTTAAGTACTTATGTGTGGGTGAGTCTATGTAAAGGGCTTTTATATAAAACTAAAAGGAAAATAAAATAATTAATTAATTGAAACAAAAATAAAAACAACAAATTAACAATCCAACTAAATAATAAGATATAATTACATTAAAAATCACATGTTGAATACAGTATTTCAACTAGCACTGAGCTGATTGGCTATGTGCACATGCGTGCACGTGCATGTGCACGTGACGTCAGAAAATATAGCCCCCCTAGTTCAAAAATCCACAGCTCATCACTGCGTGCAAAGTTTGACCTTAATCGGACGATGCATTCATGATTTGCGGCATTTTGTCTAAATGGGCCACTCCTGAAAACTGTAGATGTCAATCTTAGCCAATCGGGATGGAATATGAAAAATTAAACAGATCCGTCTTGATCACATGACTATAGAGATCATGTGTACCGATTTGTGTGAAATTTGGATAAAATCGGAAGGAGTAATGTAAAGAAATATGTTTTACATAAGTCGGCCTCCTGGTGGCGCTATAAAAGGCAGATGTGAAAAATGCAGGATAAAGGTTTTTCCTTGACCTCTAGGGAGTGTGCATACAAAGTTTTACACAGATTGGTGCAGTTATAGGTAAAAACACGAATCGGGCTGTTATAGTGCCACCACGAGGCTGATTAGAAAAATCTCAAGTGGAATTTCTTCCTCGGCCTAGTGGGAATGTGCGTGCAAAGTTTCACGGAAATTGCATGCTGTGTTAATAATTTGAGGCATTTTGTTCAAAACGGAGCAGTCCTGCAAACTTTGGAAGCCATTTTTAGCCAATCAGGATGGAATATGAAAAATCTGAAAGACTCGTTTCGTTTAATGACTATAGAGATAATGTGTACTGATTTGCGTGATGTTTGGACAAAATATGTAGGAGTACTGTGAAAAAATTTGTTTTGCAAAAAGCGGCCTCCTGGTGGCGCTATATCAGGGCCATGTGAAAAAATTGGGGCAGAGGTTCTGAATTGGCATTTTCGTTGCGATCAAGCGGTGCGGGAGATTAGCTTTCCACAGACGGACGGACAGACGGACGGACGGACGGACGGACGGACGGACGGACGGACGGACGGACGGACGGACAGGGGGTAAAACATACTCTCTCGCCATGCCTTTCGGCCTGGCGGAGACAATAAACATAATAAATGATGTATTTGTCAGTGGTTGCGAGTTTAAAAAAAGTGAAGTCCAGCAACCAAAGCGGCGAGGGCTATTTTAACAGCAACCTCCCCCCCCCCCCTCGCCCGAAACCCGCAGGATATTTCATCAAAGAACAAGCCAAGGTGAAACACTATCCACGTCCCACCCACACCCAAATAATCATTACGCAGGATGAAATATTCAATACAAATTCCCAAGAAGCAACAATGAGGCATTTAATTACTGAGAGCTCCAGCTGCAGTGAGGGGGAACAGTGCATCATTTCAATTTGAGCCAGCGCCAATCTCCCTCGCCACCCCCCCCCCCCACCCCCCCACTCCACCCCCTCCACCCCCCCACTCCACCCCCTCCACCCCCACTTCTCTTTTCCTGTCTCCACACCAATCCCGTCAGCTAGAGTGACAGCCTCCCCTTTTTGGGGAAAAACTCATTTGGTAGTCAGGAACATAAAAACACCAAAGTCGTTCACCAATCCTACTAACTAATGAGCAAAATATTTGTTTTAGTTTTTTGTTTGTTTTATGCAGGGAAACAATGTATGACACCCCCTCCCCCAAAAATCCCTTTATTCTGATAGGAGGACAATTTAACATTTTAATAATAAGTGTCATATTCTGGGGCAAACATTAGCCAAAAATAGCTGATCTACAAGCTTTGAGAACCACTGCTTTATGTACTGTACCGCAGTGAGGGGGAACAGTGCCCCTCACCCCCCCCCCCCCCCTCCTTTTTCTGTAAATATACCTTTTGCTGCTAATGAGCTTTTACTGACACTGAATCGTAAGTATGTATGTCTTATGAATTTAGTACAATCGACCCCAATGGAAACAAGCCCCTGTGGCTTTTTTGGGTTATCCTTTTAGCATAACTTTTGACAGTACTACTTGTGATCCCTGGCTAATAAGCCTAATATGCCTTAATACATTATAATTGTGCTCTAGCACAACAATTAAAAACAATATTTTTTTAATAACTATTTATTTTAGAAATAGTTCATCTTTTACTCAAGGGCGACAGTGCCTGTCGCAAGTTGATGATGTCATTTGTCCATGTGTGGTCCAGCCCTATGAAATGTATGGAATGCAAGCGCTAATAAAAAACAACTTAACTCATTGAGTGCCAATGACGTCTTTTGACGGCCGTTTTCAGTGTGCCATCAGTGCCAATGATGTCTTTTGACGTCACCTAAATTATTTATTTGTATTTTTATTTAAAAAAAATATATCTCAAAGGAACTAGGAGAAAACGATTTTCAAAAAGTTAATGCTCCATCCACTTCAATGTAAAAAAAATAAACTGAGAAAAAAATCTAATTTTTCCTACCATTGTAAACACTATTTCTGAGTGAGACATGCCACTTTCAAACATCAGACAACAAATGTCAACGAGGTCACAATGACCTCGTTGACATTTGTGAAACCACACCTGAATCACCTCAGTGATTAGCAACCATCAGGGGATCAATCACACTGAAGACAAACACTCTGTGACCAATTGAAAATGTAAAATAATAGCCTAACCCTGGCACAGGGATCAACAAGCTTGAAATAAGCCTGGCACTGAATGAATGAATACTTCCTAAGGTTAATATATCAAAACAATATTTTAAATATGTTTTATTTGCACATGCATTCCATACATGTCATAGAGCTAGACCACAGATGGACACATTACATCATCAACTTGCGACAGGAGTTGTCCCCCTTGAGTAAAAGATTAACATTTCTAAAATAAAGGAAATATTTAAGGTGTTTTTCATGTTTAATTTTTGTTATGGGGGGCAATTATAACGTATTAAGGCATAGGTGGCTTATTAGCCAGGGATCCTTTTAATAATCTTGTTAATAAAGTATTCAATCAAAAATCTATCAATCAATGGAGCTATGCCTGCGGGGGCAAGACAGTAAACCCCCTACATACTCATTCATTGTAGTTTTCTCTGGACAAGCGTAACAACTAAACAAATACAGACACTCAACGGTCACTTATACTCCAATACTCCTTAAAGCTGCAATCCACTTTTTTGTGTGAATAAAATGACATTTTGACCAATCTGTATATCATTGCTGTCCGTCAGAAACCAGCTAACTCCGCTTTTGCATTTCTTTCCATAAATCAGTGCTATGAACACCATTTACGTCTGTGTGTTGATTAAAAAAATATTGAACCAATGAAAAGTATTAAAAAGCTCTTCTGACAAAACCAGCTAACTCCATTGGATCCTCAAACTTTCTGCTAAACGTCCACCAAAGGGGGTGGAGTTAGCTGGTTTTGCTGACTCCACCCCCTTTTGACCTCCAACCTCATTGTGAGCTTGGAGGTCCATTTAGCTGTTCTTATCAATGATGAACAAAACCTCCTAACTCCACTTTTTGTTTTGTTTTTGTCATGTCGTTTTTGTCAGTTAAAATATTGATGCTCGAACGGGGGACCCCGTCCCCGTGCACGGGGGACAAGCAGATCGGCAGTGTAGATTGGCTATTTTCGGTGAAGATATTTAATGTAGAGTGAAAACAGAAAAAGACTAACCAGTAATGGTATTTGATAATAAGAAACCTGTCTTTTGATCCATGTGTACCCTGCTGGCTTACAATCAAATCCCCCCAAAGCTAAACCAAAAATATCCAGGTGAGTGGACTGCCCACATTCTATGCTTTACCGGGGGAAAAAACAAAAAAAACTTTATTGCCATAAACAACTTCGCAATCAGTAGTAAATAATAAGTCATATTAAATGAATAAATATAAGACAAAGATGCATAATAAAAATCGTCTGCGTCCAGGACGAACCAGCTAACTCCATTTTCAGCTTCTTTTTTTTTCATAAATCAACGCTATTGAACACCCTTTACGTCTGTGTAAAAAAAAATTTTTGAACCAAATGAAAAGTATTAAAAAGCGCCTCAGAGCGCGCTGGCTGCGCAGTCAGAGAGGAGGAACACGGAGCAGCACATAAACAAACTCCCCGTAGTCTGTTAAAACTATGCAGTGTACCTGTTTATCAAACTTAGCACTAACGCTAATGTTATGAAAACAAGTAATTATATTTCAAAAATCTATGAAGTGTTTAATGAGGAGAGCAATGTGACAAGAAGAAAGGAGTTCATAGCATTTCTGTTGCGCTAGTTCTACTACCTCTTTGCAGAAGTTATTGTAATATTTAAAGTCCTGTTTATTATTGTAGGCCTATATAATAAGTGTCATGAAGCATCAGGGCATTAATTCACACGTTGTGATGCATTGTGAGCTTGGAGATCCATTGTTAGCTTTTGGGAATTTGTACCCCTTTGAAACCTCTCCCTCAGCAGCGAGTGGAGCTATTGTTGTTCGGACACCTAACTCCATTTCAGCTTGATTTCTGCTCGTCTGAAACTACTAACTCCACTTGCGCTAGATTTGGGTAAAGTGTTGATAATATAATGACACATGCAAGTATCTGACAATATATAAAGTCACTATACCAACTTTGATGAGGCAGTATTGCTTTGTTTTAAAAATATAAGGTTTTCTTCATTTCCTGAAAAACGTATATTTAGTTTTTTCGTTTCCTGAACAATGAGCGTTTTGGAGTTAGCAGGTTCGCGCTGGACAGCAGAGATATGTGATTCAGATATGCCAATGGATGGTTTACTCAAAGCTTATTGTTCCAATTGAATCTAGACAACCTATATGAGTCACCTTTCCCTTTAATTAAAAAAGACAAACTACAGCCAATTGAAATAAAAAAAAGAAATTGCAGCATTTTCTTTCTTCTTCTTAGATGAATTCATTCGTTTTGTAGCTGGGCATAAAAGAACACATGCTCACAGTCAACAAATACAGAGAAGACCTTATTCACTGAAGGGTAGAAAACAACCAAAGAAGTGGGGGATGGGGCAGAGACCCTAAGATAAGCTAAATAGGATCAATTAACCTTTGAGTGTTTTTTGTTTCACTGATAACCTCCAATAGACCAATACAAGACCCCTAGTCACATTCACTGGTAGCCAAGTCTGTACAACACTAGCCTCGGAAACCCAGGCTTTTTTTTTTGTTACAAAAGAAAAAAAGCCTGGGGGAGCGATGCAGGAACGATGGTCTTGGACCTTGTTATCTCCTAACCAATCAGAGTGCAGAGGGGCGTCGCTCTAAATTTGGTGACGTCAGCGTGCTCCGTGCACAGGCCGAGGGGGGGAGGGGAGGGGAGGCGGGGACATAGATTGGTGAAGCAATAGGAAGCCACGCACAAATCCAGGCGGCTGTGTTTGGGTCCGCCCTTCAAGACCATGGATTGAGCTCGTAGCCTCAGGCTAGTACAACACTGACCTGGTATACCATTAGGTATAAGCTGACGGCTCCACTATACAGATTTCACTTTCTATCATAAGCAAAGTGAAGAAAAATATGCCAGGCTGTGTTAAGCCACAACGTAGGTCTTAACAGGTAGATTTATAGAATAGAATGCTGTATGACACAATGGAACGGAATAAAATTGAAATGTCATTGCTCATATGTGGCCTCTGACTTCACTATACTGAGATGAAAACAGACTAAACACAATAAATACATCAATGGTAAATGTTTTTCACCACCATTTCATTCACAAATGCAAGTAAATGTGTTGCTTTTGATGTCAGTCATTCACTTGTTATGTAAATCTAAAGATAGCAAACTAAGTTGTAGCATTATTTTTAACACCACATCCTGTGAGTTAAATGATCCTTTCAAGATGATACTACAGCACAGCAGAGTACAAAGACTGCCAAGTCAAAAGCAAACCCCCAAGATATTTGCAACAGGCTTATTTCATGGTGAAATAAAAATATTTTCAAGCTGCCAGGGTTAAACTGCATTGCAAATTTCACTATGCTTTAATTATGACGTTTCGATCCTTTCTATCCTCACAGTGTTTACACACTGAGCAGTGAGCACAGTAAATATTACCCTTCAATGGATGTTTGCTTGTTAGTTGATACTACTTGGAAATCCAAATGTCACTCTCTCGTCATGTCACAGCAAAGGGGACTCCCTCTTTACTTGTTGTTTCGCCTTGATTGCACTTAAACCCGAACATTTAACTTCACTAAAACTATGCCTTTAAACCTAACCTGAACCCTAACCTCACAGAAATAATGCCTAAACCTAACCTCAAACCCTGTCCGCCTAGGCGAAAAAACCTGGGAAAGACATCCTCCCTTCACATCAAGCCACAGTACGACAACGTTAATTTACCTCTGACAGTGCACCCAAATGGACCCATATCGAGTCTACAAATGTAACCTAATGGACCCTTGCGGGTGGACCCGGATGGACCCGAAAAATGTACCCTTACGGGTCATTTACGGGTCCATTTGGTTACATTTGAACACTCTCAGATGAATATACAGGATTTTACAGCCTAAGTTGTTCTTATCACAGCCCACTGGGTGTCTCAAAGCCCACTTTGGGTCGTGACCCAACATTGAGAAGTAGTCCTTGGTGAATTGAGAAGACATACCTGTTACATTGTAAACGTTTCATACTTTAAAAGCAAGTCATGGCTGAGAAAACTACAGAAGGCAAGGTGGAATTGAATCCCAGAATGCACCTGGGGCAATTGGACCTTGCCTGTGGATCTATATGTATGGCTAACTGGCTCTCTCATAGGTTGCCAATCATAAGACTGAATTAATACTTAGTTGCGTGCCAGTGTCATTCACCGGAAATAGCCGATCTACAAGCTCACGACGCGTCGCATTGCAGCACAATGTGAGCTTGTAGATTGGCTATTTTCAGTGTGCGGCGTGGTGCACAAACAAGTATAAATCAAGCATAAGGGAAATAATGCAAAATTCTACTAATACTATACATATTCACTACAATGATGAAAGAAGGAGTTTTGTCAAGTTTTTTTGGTAGGGCTCCTGTGAAAAGGGGTGCTATGGAGCTTGATAACAGACGATTTAACTGGGGCCTGTGTCTCTGACTATCCTATGAGAGGCAATTTAACTGTGGCCTCTTTAGCTTAAGAGTTTAACTAAAGTGCATTTTTGGGGCCGACACCTTTACCAATATTATTAGGGAGTAAAACATTCTGATATCAATATATCTGCAAATATTCTTATACCGTATAAACACATTTCTTGTCACGATCCTTGCTTGTGGTTATGAAACACTTGATATTTGATGACAAAGATACTGTAATGGAAGCAGGATATTTTTGAGTTTAACGATAAAATGGATTCAGTGCACTTGAAATAAAAAAGTAAAAAACACAAATAGAACCATTTATAAATTAACCAACACATAGTTTTCAGCATTATGCTCCTTAAAAATGTTTTTGTATCAGCAAATATCAGACAACATAGTGTATATGTGATAGACAATATACTGTACATATGGGTCAATTGGTCAGGCTCTAAGTTTAACACACACAACAGAAAACAGGATTTGTAGCCTACTTGTATAGTGTACCGAAGTCCTGCCGTCACTCGTTCATCCCCTGGGTCACGGAAGTAATCTCTCTATGGAGAATAACAATGGGTCATCTTTAGAATCGTCTCATATAAGGATTGTGAGAATTATAAGAAAATAAACTAATTGTCCCAGCAATATTGTCAGGGAGGTGGTTCTGTATCGTTTACGATAGTCAGTTGCTCGTATTTGATACAGTCTGTTTCTGGCGAAAATGTAATTAATTCGGCGGCGGTAACTTTAGCGCTTTCTCACCGTCAGTTGATGCTTCATATCCATATGAGCCAAACCGCAGTGCTCATTTGTTTATTTTTGGAACACAGTTCTTACATGACACAATATTAAACACGTCTATGGGAATTCAGAATGGGGGGAAAAAACGTGACCCATAGGATTCTTAAATTACGTCAGACTTCGGTGCTCTATTGTAGCATGTGGTGTGCATAACGGTTAACCCAGGAACTCAGGAGAGTGTTTGTCTCACATAGTTGCTGGATGGATAAGGACCAACAGTATATGGATTGATGGATGAATGGCTTAATGGATACATGACTCAAAGCATAGGTAGAAGGGTAGATGCATTAACATAACATAAAGTGCAAACCACATTCTTGTTTGTTTTAACTCCTTTGAATGTATACTACATTTACACTGAGAAATAATAAAGTGTCCGAAAAGAACGACGCACATGCGGAACAACGACAGTAGAAAATCTAATATGAGCGGAGGCAGCCACAGGCTCAGTATTTTAAAATCTATTGCCATTGTAGAATTGGGTTACAATGAATGAGGGGAAATACACTAGAGTTACGCAAAGATGCTAACAACAACGGATGGAGCCAGAGAGAGAACTTGGAGAGGTCCCCGTTTTAAAGAGGGGAGAGGATGCCGAGACTAATCAGCAGTTTAGCGCGTTTCCATGTTCACACGCAATTAGGGAACGTCCAAACAATGGTAAGGAGCTGCAACAAGCCAATCCCTGATACAAAAAAATAAAAAAACACAGACAAACACAAGAAAGAAAGAAATAACACCACTCTCCAAAGGAGGGGGGAAAAAACAACCTTGACAAAACGAACATCCTGCGAGTGCCAACAAATTACAAAAGCAAAGGGGAGAGGCCTGACAATTTGCTGCCTATAACGCAATGCTGTACCAGGCTAGGGCTAACAGGATGAGAGGAAATAGTGTGTGGGTGTGTGTGCGGGCGGGGGGGTTGGGAGGGATGAGAATGTTTATCATGATCCATATTTTCCCATTGATCCATCCCCGTGGTGGAAGTGTGGCTCACCAGAGGCCATAATGACCCTGATCTGGACGCTTGGCATGTCTCCCTGTTTTGTTAAGTTCCCTCGTTATCGATTCGGCAGCAGGGCTCTCGAGTGCAGCTTGGATTCCCTCCACAGACACCCCCC